>NC_090818.1:83730142-84030142 GCF_000390325.3 Nicotiana tomentosiformis
TTAAATTCTTAATCAAAAGTCAAAAAGTAAACCCCCGAGCCCATGTCCTGGAATCCAATAAAATTACAAAATTCAAAAGCTCATTCAACCACGAGTCCAACCATACCAAATTTACCAGATTCCGACACCAAATCGTCACTCAAATCCCAAATTTAACTCTCCAATCCCTAGCCTAAAACTCCCAAAATTTCACCTAAAAAACACACAAACTAGTTGGGAAATTCAACGGGAAAACAATATTATTGCATAAAAATGATCAAGAGTGACTTACCTCAAGAAACCCCCCGAAATCCCTCTAAAAAATCGCCTTAGTTCGAGTTTGCAAAGTCCAAAATGATAAAAATCACGAAAACCCTTCGACCTATATTCTGCCCAATGCTTTTCGCACCTGTGACCCTTTTTTTCGCTTCTGCGGTCAAGTCTCCGCATCTGCAAAACTCACTTAAAACTCCGCTCCATCGCTTCTGCGGCCCTCAATCCCAAATCTGCGGGCTCGCTCCTGCGCAACAAGGTTTGCTTCTTCAAACTACCATTTCCAGCTCACCCCTCATTGCTGCGGAGCCACACACACATTTGCAGGTTTGCTGATGCGGCGTTTCCGTCACACCTGTGACCCATCAGAAGCCTAGTCAAACTCGCTTCTGCGACGCCATCCCCGCACCTGCAATCTCTCAAGTCCTCATCTAACCCTCCGAAATCCACCCGAGGCCCCTGGAACCTCAACTAAATATACCAACAAGTCCTAAAACATGATACGAACTTAGTCAACGCCTCAAATCACATCAAACAACATCAAGCAACAAATGACACAACAAGCCTAATGAAAACTAAGAAATTCCAACTTCTACAATCGATGCCAAAACTTATCAAATCAAGTCCGATTGACCCCAAATTTTGCACACAAGTCACAAATGACACAACAGACCTTTTCCAACTTCTGGAACAAAAATCCGAGCCCAGTAACCACAAAGTCAACTCTCGGTCAAACTCCTCAACTTTCCAAACATCTAATTTTTCAACTTTCGCCGTCTCAAGCCAAAATCAACTACGGACCTCCAAATCGCTATTCGGACACACTCTTAAGTCCAAAATCACCCAACGGAGCTATTATAACCAACAAAACTCCATTTCGAAGTCATTTACACATAAGTCGACATCCGGTCAACCTTTTCAACTTAAGCTTCCAACCTTGAGACTAAGTGTCTCAACTCATTCCGAAGTATCCCCGGAACCAAACCTACCACCCCGACAAGTCACATAACAAATATTAAGCATAGAATAAGTAGTAAATGGGGGAACATGGCTATAACAACTCAAAATGACTGGCCGAGTCATTACATCCTCTCCCTCTTACACAAATATTTGTCCTCGAACGGGTCTAGAAACATACCTGGAGTCTCAAATAGGCATGGATATCTACTCTACATCTCCCGCTCAGTCTCCCAAGTAGCCTCCTCGACTGACTGACCTCTCCACTACACCTTCACTGAAGTTATGTTCTTTGACCTTAACTTTCGAACCTGCCGGTCCAAAATGACCACCGGCTCCATATCATAAGTCAAATCTCCATCCAACTGAACCGTGCTGAAGTCCAAAACATAAGACGGATCGCCGACATACTTTTGGAGCATAGAAACATGAACCACTAGATGAACACTCGACAAACTAGGAGGCAAGGCAAGCTTGTAAGCCACCTCTCCAATCCTCTGAAGCACCTCAAACGGACCAATGTACCAAGGGCTTAACTTACCCTTCTTCCCAAACCTCATAATACTCTTCATGGGTGAAACCTTGAGTAGTACCTTGTCCCTCACCATGAAAGCAACATCGCGAGCCTTTTGGTCGGTATAACTCTTTTATCTAGACTGCACCGTGCGAAGCCGATCCTGAATCAATTTAACCTTGTCCAAAGCACCCTGAACTAAGTTAGTACCCAATTTCCTAGCCTCACCTGGCTCAAATCAACCCATCGGAGACCAACACCGTCTCCCATACAAAGCCTCATACGGAGCCATATGAATGCTCGATTGGTAGCTGTTGTTGTAGGCAAACTTGGCAAGCGGTAGAAACTGATCCCAAGAACACCCGAAATCTATGACACAAGTGCATAGCATATCCTCCAATATCTAAATAGTGTGCTCGGACTGTCCGTCCGTCTGAGGGTGGAATGCTGTACTCAACTCAACCTTTGTGCCCAACTCTCACTGCAATGCTCTCCAAAATTGTGATGTAAACTGTGTGCCCCGATCTGAAATGATGGACACCGGTACACCGTGAAGGCGAACAATCTCGCGGATGTAGATCTCAGCCAACCGCTTCGAAGAATAAGTAGTCCCAACTGGAATGAAATGCGCGGACTTGGTCAACCGATCCAAAATAACCCAAATAGCATCAAACTTGCTCGAAGTCCGTGGGAGCCCAACTACAAAATCCATGATGATACGCTCCCATTTACACTTTGGATTCTCAAGCCTCTGAAGTAATCTGCCCGGTCTCTGATGCTCGTACTTCACCTGCTGACAGTTTAGGCATCGAGCTACAAACCCCACTATGTCTTTCTTCATTCTCCTCCACCAATAGTGCTGCCTCAAGTCCTGGTAAATCTTTGTGGCACCCGGATGAATGAAATACCGCAAACTATGGGCCTCCTCAAGAATCAACTCACATAGCCCATCCATATTGGGCACACAAATTCGACCTTGCATCTGCAACACCCCATCATCCCCAATAGTAACCTCCTTAGCATCACCGTACTGAACTGTGTCCTTAAGTACAAGCAAATGGGGATCATCATACTGGCGCTCCCTGATGCGATCATATAAGGAAGACCGAGAAACCATACAAGCTAGAACCCGACTGGGCTCCAAAACATCTAATCTCACAAACTGGTTGGCCAAGGCATGAACATCGACTACAAGCGGTCTCTCACCAACATGAATAAATTCAAGGCTACCCATACTCACCATCTTTCTACTCAAGGCATCGGCCACCACATTGGCCTTCCCGAGATGATACCGAATTGTAATATCATAGTCCTTTAGCAGCTCCAACCATCTCTGCTGTCTCAAATTTAGATCCTTTTATTTGAACAAGTGCTGGAGACTCTGATGAACTATAAATACCTCACATGAAGCACAATTGAGATAATGCCTCCAAATCTTCAATGCATGAACGATGGATACTAACTCCATTCTTCTCATGTGGCTTCAACTGACGCGAAGCATAAGTAATCACTCTACCACTTACATCAACACACACCCAATACCGATCCGAGAAGCATCACAATACACTATATAAGAGCCTGACGCTGAAGGCAAAACTAGAACTAGAGCTGTGGTCAAGGAAATCTTGAGCTTATGAAAGCTCTCCTCACACTCATTCGGCCACCTAAACGGAGCACTCTTCTTTGTCAATTTGGTCAAAGGCACTGCAATGGATGAGAAACCCTCCACAAAGCGACGATAATATCCGGCCAAGCCGAGAAAGCTCCGAATCCTAGTAGTTGAAGATGGTCTGGGACAACTCTGAACCGCCTCTATCTTCTTTGGTTCCACCTTAATCCCCTCACTGGACATCACGTGCCCCAAGAACGCCACCGAACTAAGCCAAAACTCACACTTGGAGAACCTGGCATAAAGCTTCTCCTCCCTTAACCGCTGTAGTACAATCCTCAAATACTGGGCATACTCCTCCAGGCTACGTGAGTACACCAGGATATCAATAATGAATACTATAACAAACGAATCAAGATATGGCTAAAATACACTGTTCATCAGATGCATGAATGCTGCTGGGGTGTTGATCAGCCCAAAAGACATCACAAGGAAGTAATAGTGACCATAACGTGTCCTGAATGCCGCCTTTAGAATTTTCGAGTACCAAATCTTTAACTGGTGATACCCAGACCTCAAATTAATCTTAGAGAACACTCTCGCTACCTGAAACTGGTCAAATAGATCATCAATGCATGACAAAGGATACTTGTTCTTGATTGTGACTTTGTTCAACTACCTATAGTCGATGCACATCCGCATAGTACAATCCTTTATTCTTCAAAAATAGAGCCGGTGTACCTGAAGGCGACACACTAGGCTGAATAAACCCCTTATCAAGGAGCTCATGAAGATGATATTTTAATTCCTTCAACTCAGCTGGCGCCATATGGTACGGAGGAATAGAAATGGGTTGAGTGACCATCACCAAGTCAATACCAAAATCAATATCCTGTCGGGTGGCATGCTCGACATGTCGGCAGGAAACACATCCGAAAAGTCTCGTATTACCGATGCAGAATCAATAGTAGAGGTATCAGCACCAACATCCCTCACAAAGGCTAAATATGACAGACACACATTTCCAACCATACATTGGGCCTTCAGATAAGAAATCACCCTGCTGGGAACATAATCTTGAGAACCTCTCCACTCGATCCTTGGCAACTAGCCCGCCATCGCCAATGTCACGACCTTAGCGTGACAATGCAGAATAACATGACATGGAGATAGCCAATCCATACCCAAAATCACATCAAAATCAACCATATTAAGCAATAAAAGATCGACTCTAGTCTCCACTACCCTAATAGTCACTACACATGACCGATACACACTATCTACAACAATAGTATCGCCCACCGGCGTAGATACATGAACAAGTGAAACTAAGGACTCATGGGGCATATCCAAATAACAAGTAAAATAGGATGATACATAGGAATAAGTAAAACCAGGGTCAAATAATGTGGAAGCATCCCTGTGGCATACTGAAATAATATCTGTGATCACTGCGTCAGAAGCAATGTCCCCGGTCTGGCAGGGATAGCATAGAACCGAGCCTGACCACCACCTGATCGGCCTCCCCCTCTAGGGCGACCCCTAGCTACCTGGCCTCTACCCCGAGCTGGCTGAGCGGGTGGTGTAACTGCTGGTGTTGGTATCATCGGTATAGAACTCTGCTGTGGAACCCCACTCAATAATCTAGGGCAATCCCTCTTGAGATGACTCAAGTCCCCACACTCAAAATAACCCCTCCTCTGACGGAACTGCTGCTCTTGATAACTCGAGGAACTGCCTGTAGAAACTTGAGCAGATGAGTCATGGTGAGAACTCTGCGCTGGTAATGCACTGAATGATGACTGACCCAAATGAGCATTGTAAGAACCATGGCTAACTGATGCACCACGATGAGCTGGACGAGATGTTTGAGTGGGCCTATAAGGATGACCCCTGCTGTGGTGGGACTGACCCCCAGAAGAAACACCACAGAAACCACCCGAACCACGAGGCCTCTTGGCCTCCCTCTCCTCATACTCCTGACTATGGAACAACTCTAGTCGCCGAGCAATGTCAACCACCTCGTCGAACCTAGCACCTGATACACTCTCCCGAGTCATAACAAAATGCAACTGATAGTTGAGGCCATCAATGAACCTCCTAATCCTCTCCCTCTCAGTGGGAACCAACCAAACAACATGATAATACAACTCAGAAAATCTCATCTCATACTGGGTCACATATATGCCCTCCTGGCGTGGCTGCTCAAACTGCCTATGCAACTCCTCCCCATGGGTCGGTGGCACAAACTTCTCCAAGAAGAGAACGGAGAACTCATTCCATGAAAGTGGTGCTTCACCGACTGGCCTGCTCCTCTCATAGGTCTCCAACAATCTGAAAACTGCCCAGTCAACTAAAACGTAGTAAATGAGATTCTAGTGGTCTCTTGAATACCCGCCGTGCGAAGAATTCGTTGGCACCTATCCAAGAAGTCCTGAGCATTCTCTGAGTCAGCCCCACTGAATGATGGAGGCTGGAGCCTCCCAAATCTCTCTAGTATCTTATGCTCCTCATCACTCATAACGAGACCCACCTGGGTCAGAGCAATTGCAATCGGCTGGGCTGGTAGTACCCCCGGTGTCTGAAGTCCCTGCCCCACCTGCTCTGGAGTGCGGGCGGGGGGTATCTGAGTACCTCCCCCGGCCTGAGAAGTGGCTGCTGCGGCTGGAACTGAAATTACCTTGGCAAGGCTAGTGCAAACAGTCAATATCTGGGCCAAAGCCTCCTGAAGGCCTAGAATCACAATAGGCACAGCTGGTGCTTGAGCTGGTCCCACCTGCTCAACCATATCTGGAACCTTCTCATGAGCTGGAGCAACTGGTGGGTCTGCAGGCGCCGCTCTAGCTGCTGTACGAGCTGTATCTCTGCCTCGACCACGGCCTCAGCCTCACGTGGCCCTAACTACTGGCCGTCCACCCGATCCGGTAGCACGTATCCTCACCATCCATGAGAGAATAGAATAACAAAAGTTTAGTTCCCGGAATTAACAAATTCGCACGACAAGAATACAAGAATGTGAAGTATTCGTAAGGGTTTGGTAGCCTCTCGAGGATAAGTACAGACGTTTCCGTACCTATCCGCAAGACTATACTAAACCTGCTCATGACTCGTGAGACCTATGTAACCTAGGCTCTGATACTAACTTGTCACGACCCAAAACTCAACCCGTCGTGATAGCGCCTATCATGATATTACGCAAGTCGAAAACTCATACATACCAATACTTTCAAATTCAAAATATACTAAAACATGTTTAAATAAATGAAAATCTCATAAAACTAGATGAAACGTCACAGCTCAATACAGAAATTTCCAAAACCTGGGTATCACTGAGTACATGAGCATCTATACTGTAACACAGTCTAAGATAATAGAACAGAATAAGCAAAAACTGAGAGATAAGGGAGGAGAGTCAAGGTCTGCGAACGCCAAAGTAATTACCTCGATAATCTCCGAACAGGTAAAACTCCACGATCAATAACCAACGTGCCTGGAAATGCCTGGATCTGCACACGAGGTGCAGGGTGTAGTATGAGTACAACCAACTCAATAAGTATCGTAAATAAACAAGGCAAGGTAAGAGAAGCTTAAATTATTGAGGATACTAGTAATTCCAGTGTAATTCTGCCTTTTTAAACCAACACAACACAATATTTAAAACTAACTCATTAAGCTTCGTGAAAAGAATATTCGTGTGTGCATGTGCACTTTTTCTCAAAGACCTTGCTCAAACAATACTATGGCATGTATAGGAAAGAAACCGGTAAATCAGATAAATGATCAAGAATATTCAAATTTCCATACACTGCACGGACAACTCACTTGTTGGACGGACAAATCATGTGCTAACAATAGAACCTGCACGGACAACTCACGTGCGACACAGACAACTCACGTGTCAATATTATTAATATATGGATCCGCACAGGCAACTCATATGCCAATAATATCGGTAAGTGAATCCTCACAGATAACTCACGTGTTGCACGGACAAATCACGTGCTGCACGGACAACTCACGTGCCAATAACATAATTCGCCCGGCATAGTCACAGGCCCCCAGTCCAAACATATCATACAGAAGCAATAAAACAAATATACATGTATGTGATGAATGAAATAAGATTCTCATGCTCCTGGACTGGTATAAGTGATATGCTAAAGTGTAGGCATGTTCAAAGTGTGCTATCGTAGCTCAAACCGGCAATTTCATCAATGAAAAGCATCTATCAAGTTCGTTCAGGGATTAAACCTCTATGTAGCCTCATCATGGCTCAAATAGATCACATAAACCGTTACAAAATGTGAGATATCATAGCTTAAATCTTAACAGTCATTTCTAGGCTTATAAGAGCCCGAGAACAACCCAAACATGAATATAAAATCCCAGTTCCCGCACATGGGCTCATCCCCACGCATGTGCACACACAAAAGCACGTGGGTATCACAACAATTCAGGCAACTGGTGCCTCAACCAAATTTAAATATGATACTTACCTCAAGCAAATAATCACTCCGCTAGCAAGCCCTTGCGTCGTGAATCTACTTCCGAACGCCTTGAATCTAGTCACAAACAGTTCGATACGATTAACTCAAGCCATTGGAATCAATTCCATATGAAAATGCTAAATTCTTAATCAAAAGTCAAATAACTCAAATTAGGTAGGAAATTCAATGGGGAAATAATATTGTTGCATAAAAATGATCAAGAGTGACTTACCTCAAGAAACTCCTCGAAATCCCTCTCAAAAATCGCCTTAGTCTGAGTTTGCAAAGTCCAAAATGATAAAATCACGAAAACCCTTCGACCTATATTCTGCCTAGTGCTTTTCGCACCTGCGAACCTTTTCTTCACTTATGCGGTCAAGTCTCTGCATCTGCGGAACTCACTTAAAACTCCACTCCATCACTTCTTCGGCCGCCAATCCCGCATTTGCGGGCTCGCTCCAGTGCAACCAGGTTCGCTTCTGCGAACTACCATTTCCAGCTCACCCTCCGCTTCTGCGGAGCCACACACGCATCTGCGGGTTCGCAGATGCAGTATTTCTGCACCTGTGACCCATCAGCAGCCCAGTCAAACTCGCTTTTGCAACGCCATCCCCGCACCTGCGGCCTCGCACCTTCGACCATGACCCTCACAGGTGTGATCACACCAGTCCAACCCTCATCAACAATCTCTCAAGTCCAAAATTCGATTCACTAACCCTCCGAAATCCACCCGAGGCCCATGGGACCTCAACTAAATATACCAACAAGTCCTAAAATATGATACAAACATAGTCAAGGCCTTAAATCATATCAAACAACAACAAAAACATGAATCACACCCCAATTCAAGCCTAATAAAAACTAAGAAATTCCAACTTCTACAATCGATGCCGAAACTTATCAAATCAAGTCCGATTGACCCCAAATTTTGCACACAAGTCACAAATGACACAACAGACCTTTCCAACTTCCAAAACCAAAATCCGAGCCCGGTAACCACAAAGTCAACTCTCAGTCAAAGTTCTCAACTTTCCAAACTTCTAATTTTTCAACTTTCGCCGTCTCTAGCCAAAATCAACTACGAACCTCCAAATTGCTATCCAGACACACTCCTAAGTCCAAAATAACCCAATGGAGCTATCGAAACCATCAAAACTCCATTCCGAAGTCATTAACACATAAGTCGACATCCGATTAACCTTTTGAACTTAAGCTTCCAACCTTGAGACTAAGTGTCTCAATTCATTCCGAAACATCCCCGGAACCGAACCTACCACCCTGACAAGTCACATAATGACAATTAAGCATATAAGAAGTAGTAAATGGGGGAACATGGCTATAACACTCGAAATGATCGGCCGGGTCGTTACCCAAGTTTTAGATAAAAATCCCAAATTTTACTCTTTGATTCCATGTTTTAGGTGTTGAAATCCGTGGGGTATCAAGATATATGATCAAATACAAGTAACAATTACTTACCCTCAAGGTTGGAGTGAAATGCCTCTTCAGAATCTCCTCATCCCATTCTCCAAAACTAAAAAATAGTGAAAATGAGCTAAATCCTGAAATCTGGACAAAATATACCCCTAGAGCCAATTCCTTAATCTTGAGTGAGCCCACACGATCGCGAAGGCTTGCCTGGCTCCTATGCGATCGTGACCTTCTCTCATGCGAAAAAAATACACACTCAGAAGACCCTATAGGATTGAGAACCTTCTTTACGTGATCGCAAAGCATAAATCACCCCGGTCAAGTTTCTTCTACGCGATCACGAGACTCAGCTCCACGATCGCGATGCACTACTCTGCACTAGTAAACTAGCATTTCAAACTCAATCTGAAATGCTCTAAAACCACTCCGAAACATACCCCAGCCCTGTTGACCCCGTCCAATTATCCTAACAAGTCCGTATACCCTATACCAACTTATTCAAAGGCTAAAAACACTAAAAATAATATCAAAACCATGAATCAAGCATCAAACCAAAATCTCAAGTTCTCTTAAGTTCAAAATTTTAGCTTTCAACTTGAAGTGCTGAATCAACTCCAGGCCACCCTAGACCTAAACCAAACATATGTACAAGTTCAAAATCACCATACGAACCTATTGGAACCTTCAAATCACCAATCCGATGTTATTTACCTATAGTGTTGACTTTGGTCCACTCTTCTAACCTTAAGCATCTAGTAGGAACTAAGCATCCCAAAACACTTCTGAATTTCTCGGAAATCGAATCCCCCTTCCCTACAAGTCAAAAACCATCAAACTAAACTACGAGGAGTCTCAAATAGAGGAATGGGGTTCTAAAACTCAAAATGACCGATCGAGTCTTTACATGATCTTCCTATTTGGATTTTAACTTATATACATTCCATTAATATAGGTCTTTGGCCAAGGAGGACTTAACCTAAGGCTTTGATTGAAAACCTGAGGTTAGTGAAGTCCAAGATTGGATTCTAAATTTGGCCACTTTGAAGCAAAAAATAAAGATTGTTCAAGTTTTGCACCGGAAGGTGATCTTGACAGCCCTTTGAAAAAGAAGAAAACAATATAGCAGGAAAAAGTCTAAGAGATCTAGGGTAATCAGAGACCTTCAAGATACACAATTCCTGATAAGGAGGATGACGGAGAGGAGATTCTGGATGTACATACTGATGATGTAGTTCCTGCTCTAGTTTCAAAATCCGTTGATATTTTGTTTGCTACTAGTTTTGATGGTCCTATAGATGAGGGCCATCTGATATTCTTCTAAAAGTATGGGCATTTGTATGCGCGTCGCCTTACATTTACTTGAATCTAGTGTATTTTCATATGGGTTGTGATTAGTTGAGCTTACTTTGGTGTTCATATGTGTAAGAATTGATCAAGAGAGAAACAGAATGAATGTGCACGAGTTGAACTGAAAAATGAAGAAAATTTGAAGAGGTGCACACCTGGCGCCTAGGCCAGCCGTCACAACCCAAAACCCACTTTAGGCCGTGATGGCATCCAACGTCGCCGTTAGGCAAGCCAACGGTGAACTATCACATTAATTGTTCATTTTATTACTTTGAAATCATAAATTTTATTAAGGAAGGTAATTTACGCTTTTAAATCAACGGGAACGTACATAAGTAGTAGTTTATAAAAGAAATGAAAGGCGATAATAATATATAAATCTGTAAGCAACAACTAGCATATCCCAAAACCCGGTGTCACAAGTGTATGGGCATTTACTAAGGAGTACAATAATAATACAACATCTGTCTGGAATGTAAATAAGACAGGATAAAGTAAATAATACGATGGAGACTCTGTGGGCTGCGATACGTAGCCTGGAGTTTGCAGCTCACCATAAAGTCTCCTCAGCAGCTGCGCCTATGCGCCAAGATGACCGCCAAATAAACATGTCAGATACTGCACATTTAGTGCCAAAGTGTAGCATGAGTACGTAAATCAATGCATACCCAGTAAGTATCTAGCCTAACCCCAGAGAAGTAGTGACGAGGGGTCAACATCAACACTTACTAGAGGTCCAATAAAGCAATATAATAAATCATAAGTAGATATGAATCACACAAAAATAATGGGGTAAATCTGTAAGTTACATAATCTTCCAAATATATAATTTATTCCTAATTCCATGTCCAATTTCGTGGTAAAAATCCAAATATACCAATTTCTAGATGTTTTTCAAAATCTCACAATTTCTACTAATTTTCATGTTAAAATCTATATATAATCCAAGTATTTAACTTGTAATACGTGGGGATCACTTACCTCGTGTTGCTCGATGAAAATTCCCTCAAAATAGCTCCCCAAATTTGGCCAACCCAAGCGAAAAATGAAAGAAGAAGAGCCAATCCCGTTCTTAAAACAACTATGCCCAGCGATATTTTCGCACCTGCGGAATAGTAGCCGCACTTGCGGCATCGCTTGTGCGACCAAAACTCTGCTTCTGCGGAGCATCACTGGGACCCGCCCCTCTTCGCACCTACGGAAACTGCCCCGCTCCTGCAACATCGCGGGTGCAACAATCTCCCTCGCTTCTACGCTCCTCTCCGCTTCTGCGCTCCAAGGAGACGCATCTGCGCCATCGCAGGTGCGGTCCAAACGTCGCTTCTGTGAACCTTCCCCACACACCCCTCTCCCATTTCTGCATTGAGCAGTTCACTTCAACAGATATGCACCTGCGCCCAAATTTCTGCAGGTGCGGTCGCACCAGCAATTAGCCAAAACTAGCATTTCCTCAATTTCAAATTTCAATCCGTTTCAACCCCTCCCCCCCCCCCCGGGACCCCATCCTGTCACACCCCAACCTAGGGGAGCGACCGGTGCCCAACCATGTTACCCTGGTTAAGCAAGCCTAGTAGATGCCTTCTATCCAACCTTCCCCATTAACAATATATGAATCAATACAAGTGATAGACATGAGAAGAGTCAAGTGTTCCACATTTGTTTTCATTACTCAAAGGATATTCATTTATGATTCTCCAAAATATTACAAGTTTATAGATATGATGAAAAATATGTTTGCCAAATACCAACACTTCTAGTTTAATTCCCAACATCAAACACCACCCACAACCTGTCTACGGAGCCTCTAAGTATAACAGAAGAGTAGAATGGAAGTGCCTGTGATAAGGCCCCGGATATACCTCAAACACAAAGTACCACATCAAGTGACATCGGGCCCGGAATAGAGTAGGGCTAACCAAAACCTGCTGAATAGAGAGTATCTGCTAACAAGGATCAAAGCTGCGTGCTGATGAACCACCTGCATCCATTAAAGATGCAGCGCCCCCGGCAAAAGGGACGTTAGTACATATGGAATATTACTAATATGTAAGGCTAAACACCCTCTCTGAGAATTGGGTAATAGTACAACGAGAAATAACCTAAGGTCAATGAGAGCCTCAAATAATATAAAAACATCAAGTTAAGGAGATAGTAACTTTTTCCAAGTAAATGTCATTAGTTTTAAGTTGGGAGATCTTTAGTACCGATACACCATCGTGCTTTTAGCACGAAGTCCGATCTCAGCCCGATCAGCTAAGCCGTCTCACCTTGAGACGTCCACTCGCAATACCACGATGTGCGCGATCTGGCATCCAATCTCAGCCCGATCGGCTAAGCCGTCTCACCACAATGCCGCGTGGGTCAACATCACCTCACAATGCAATCATTTCATCCCATTTAAGGGGAGTTATCTTAACACATCAATCTCATCCCATATTCGGGGAAAACTCTCACAACCTCACACGAGGATTTTACCCCTCACTCACTCCTACACCAGCACGTGTAGTTTTGGGGTTATGTTATTTCAACCTACCCTTCCTCGGTGAATAAACGATACTCCCAAAGCATTTATTATTTAAAGGATTTTCAGCTCATTTCATAGTCTTTTACTCATCTTTTCATTTCATTGGCTCTAGTGGCCACAAATGTAATATCATTCTTGGCACATCGGCCATATCTCATATTTCATGTTCCACACTTTCATTTCTTAACTTTCCATGATCAACATATATAATATTTCGGAAATCATAACTTTAAGTTTATCAGTAGTGAAGGACTTAAACACAATATATTCCTTTCCAAGGTACGGAGCACAATGACTTGTAATCGCAATACAAGTTAAAAATCATGAACGAGTAATATGCCGTATCTTTTTGAAATACTTCTTCCCAAAAAAGCAATACACAATTTCAACTCATGAGTATGTAAGAACTCAAATCATATTGGAAATATTTATAAAGGAAAGTATGGTGATTTGCTATTTAAACAAGACTTAAAATCAAATGCACTAGTTACCACAACCATGGCCTCATTTTATATCTCACTCTCATTTCTTTCACTTTCAAGCATATTTATATATCATCATCAATAAGAGAATTTGGAATCAAGGCCTTAAGCATAAATATGAACAATAGGGGTCATAGGCGCATTGAGTTTTCTTTCACAATTGGGCATAACAACTTGCAATTTAAACATGATTTGAAATCACACTATCTCGACATATTGGTCACACTAAGATACATTCCCGACGGAGAACATAAGATGATAGGAGAATTTGGTGCACATTTCTAGTATATATATCTTTCAACACAAGCTTATTCAGAATAATCAAATATATAAGGAATAACTCGGAACATGGGAACTAGGAACTTGGGCCAACCATATTTGACACTTACGGGAACATCATGAAATTTTATTCCAAGAGAGAAGCTTAGCCAACATACCTTGCTTGAGCTTTCCTTAAGTTACTACAACGCCACAACACTTCTAGTAATAACAATCTATAGGAAGATAGCAAAAATTGGTTAATAATTCGAAGGATTCCCATGGTGTAACTCTCTTAGGAATTTTGTCAAACACATAGTATGCAAAATAGACTACAAAGCTCTACAATGGTAATCCCTTCCCCCCTCAACCAATTTCAACAAGAAACTACCCAAAATAGTTCAACAACCCCACATACTACCACCTAATGTCACATGCATGACTATCTCCAACCCCACAACATACTTAAACCCATAACCTCTTGCATGAAAGCTTAGGAGTAGGACTTACCCGGATATATGATAATCTAGTGATTGGCTTCCTTGATTCTTGAAGATTGGTGCAAGAATGGGTGATTAGAATGCTAGATTTCCTCTTTCTCTCTCTAAAATAGTCTTACCTTTCTCTAAAATCATCAGACATTCGCTTCAAAATGAGCCCCTAAGGCTATTTATCAAAATGGGGTCGGGTTATAAAAATAAAAAAAATGGACCCTCCTAACTCAGGTCTGCGGTCGCAGAATGGACCGCAGAACAGATATGCGGCCTGCAAAATGGACCGCGAAAGTGATACCAACAGCTAGAATGGTTTGGACCGGTCTGCGATAGGTCTGTGGTCCGCAGACCACTTATGCGGCCGCAGAGTGGACCGCAAAATCACTCTCCAAAATTCTTCATGACAAATTTGCGACAAATGTGCGGACCGCGAAACAACTATGCGATTGCATAATGGACCGCATAGCAACCTTCAAAATTCAACAAATTCTCTGCTCAACTCTGCGATGATTATGCGGCCCTCAGAGTGGTTCTATGGGGCTTTACACATCCAAACATACAAACACATACAAAATCATGATACGAACTTAGTCGAAGCCTCAAATCTCGTCGAACAACATCAAAATTACGAATCGATGACCGAAACCTTTCTTTAATCTTTCAAACATTCAAACTTCGCCGAACGTGTCCAAATTATACTTAAACATTCCATAATGACGCCAAACCTTACGCACAAGTCACAAATCACGATACGAACCTATTCCAAGTCTCGGAACTCCAAACAGACATTGATAACATCAATCCCATCTTAACTCCCTGTGGATTCGACCCCGACTCTTAGTTGGGTTTCTATTATTGCATATGACCGTTTCATACCTCTTTTGAGGTGTGCTTTGGTCATGATCACACAGCCACCATTATCTCTCCGTATTGATAACATCATAATAGCCACCCTTATCGCTCCACCTAGATATTTAACATAATAGCCACCCGTATCACTCTGATAGACAAGCGTATCACTCCGATAGCCACCCGTATCACTCCGATAGCAACCCGTATCACTTCGCCCTAACAATAATACATTAGCCACCCAAAATCGAGCTTTCTAACTCAAAAAGTGATAAAATAACAAAAACCCTAGAAATAGAGTAAATATACGTCTGCCCAGGAATTTATACATTGCGATCGCGGAACAACACTCTCAATCGCGAAGAAGAAACAACACTGGCCCCGCAAAAGCACTACGCAAACGTGACATCAGGGATGCAAACACGAATCACCAATGCCTCAGCTTTCGCGATCGCGAAAAACTTTATGCGAACGCGATAACAAAATACCGGCCTCCCTAGCATGGATGCCCACTACGCGATCGTGGACCACCTATCTCGAACGCGATGAGTCAACACTCCAAAACTCGATAATTACGAGACACACACTGCGAACGCGAACAAGGAAAATCTACTAGTCCACCAAACACCCTATGCGATAGCGACTGACTCTTTGCGATCACGAAGAAGGACATTAGACACCAACAATTAGCAGTCCAAAACATGGAGAAATGGCCCGTAGCCCATCCGAAACAGACCCGAGGCACCTGGAACCCCGTCCGAACATACCAACAAGTTCTATATCATAATGCGGACCTGCTCAAGGCCTCAAATCACACTAAACAACATCAAAACGACGAATCGTGCCTCAATTCAAGCCTAATGAACTAAGGAAATTTCAATTTCTACAACTCGCGCCGAATCATATCAAATCAACTCCGAATGACCTCAAATTTTTCATGCAAGCCCAAATGATACATCGAAGCTATACCAATTCCCGAAATCACAATCTGAACCCGATATCAATAAAGTCAACTCCTAGTCAAACCTCTCAACCTTCCAAACCTTCAACTTTCTAACTTTCGCCATAATACATCAAATCAACCTGCGGACCTCCAAATCAAAATTTGTACATACGCTTAAGTCCAAAATAACCATACAAAGCTATTAGAATCATCAAAACTCCATTCCGGAGTCATCTATACACAAGTCAAACTACGGCCAACTCTTACCACTTAAGCTTCTAAATCAAGAGCCATTCTTCCAAATCAATCCTAAATCACCCGAAAACCTAATCCGACCATACACACAAGTCATAATATACAATACGAAGCTATTCGAGACCTTAAGCCACCAAACAGGACGCGAATTCTCAAAATGACCGATCGGGTCGTTACATTCTCCCACTCTTAAGCAAATGTTCGTCCTCGAACATGCCAAGAACCGTTCCGAAGCCATGAAATTACAGAATGTACTCACCATACGTATACTCGCGGGTGATTCCACGTCACCTGAATCCACATAAGCCTGACAACACCACCTCAACTGAAGATTATTCCTTCCATCCACACCAATAAGCTTTAGAACCAAAATTTTCACCATCCGTTCATTTCTTAAAGACCCGATTCCCACATAAACACACTGTATCAACCTCAACTAGCTTCCACAGCTCTTGCATACACTAACAAGGTATGACCACCCGGTGTAATACATCGCCCATATGCCCATAAGAATATCTCTGACCACAATAGCTGCCCATAATCCAATCCAACACCGGAAAATAACCTCATATAAGCTAAAACCCTGTCCCAAACCTTCACAATGCTGACAACGATGCAAGAAACTTGACGATCTCATAACCACTCACCCAAATCAACAGGTCACACCCAATACCTCTTGAGCACATACCTCGCAAGCTAAACCCAATAAGCACAACGCGAATATGATTGAGTATGAAAAGCGAAACACATGAGAGAACTATCAAACAAGTCCGACATGCACAACTCCCTATCAGTACCATACTACAAATCCATTCCACAAGGGAGAATAAAAACATATGAACTAATCACAAGGATCTCATCCTAATATAACTCCACCGCGGCACGTAGCCCTGTTTCAACATATCAAACCACATGAAAATGCGAGGATCCCATCCTTAGCTCTGAATCACAAGTAGAATACACATCACACCAACCAAAACTTTCCATTAACTTAATTCTGCGAAACAAAATCACAATACGTAACAGACTTCCATACCGATAGAGAACCTATATCACAAATCGTAACCAAATTATCCAGAAATCACATCAAAACCTATTGTAATGAGTAACAGAAAGTTCATTCTAGTCTCATATATCTCAATAGGGAACAAACCAAAATGATAGACACGAGCTACCACTATAGAGTCTCTCAACAGAGGTAAACACATAAGTAAAGTACACGAATCACGAAACACACCCATATATGAAGCAAGATGGAGGACTCTCTCTGATAAACAAGAACGAATCAAAATAAGATTGACGCTCCTCTATGAAAAATTGGAACCATACCTAAAACAACACCATGTGGTGCAACAACCTTAGCCCAACCATGGAAAGCATATCAACGGGCTAGGCCTCCCCCTTTAGGGTGCCTTCTACCCGCCTGTCCTCTACCCTTAGCTGGTTGTGCAGGTCGAGTAGCAACTGGAATGAAGCACATAACCTGAGTGCTCTGATGAAATCCACTTATCCTGAGTCTGGGACAATCTTTTATGATGTGCCTAGTATCACCACACTCATAATAACCCCTCTGCGGGCGTGGCTGCTGGTACTGAGTTTGTTCCAGATAACTGGAATAATCGCTGTAGGAACCCCGTGCAGGAGGTGCACTAAATGATGACTGCCCCATATGAGTACCCTGATGTCCCTGACTAACTGGAGCACCATGAATAGTCTGAAGTGCGGATTGGACTGGACAACTGCCTGAGCCTCCACCGTGATGGGTCGTAGCTGAAGAGTAGAATCTACTGAATCCTCTAGAACCTCGAGATCTCTTGGCCTCTTTATCCTCCCTTTCCTCACCCCGAATACGCTCTAACCTCCTGGAAATCTTCAAAATCTTCTAAAATAGAGTATTAGTCTCCAACTCCCGAGCTATGATGAATCTAAGACCATAATTGAGCCTGTCAATAAATCTGCGAACTCGCTCTCTAACCGTAGGAACCAAAGTAGGTGCATGACGGAATAACTCACTAAACTTGATGGCATACTCCGACACCATCATGGTGCCTTGACGCAGCTGCTCGAACTCCATACGCCACGCATCCCTGATGGTATGGGGAACAAACTCCCTCAAAACATCTCTGAAAACTGAGTCCAAGTAAGTGGTGCTGCATCAGCTGGCCTACCCACCTCATATGCCTGCCACTACTCATACGCTGCTCCCGATTGTTGTAAATACAACTCCGCTCAGCTCTAAAATACCCATGGTTTAGAGAATACAGTGATACTTCTCTCGAAAACCCTATGCATCCTCGGTAGTTGTGCCACTAAAATTAGGTGGACCATACTTCTTGAATCTCTCAAGCCTCTTCTGGTCCTCCTCTGATGCCCCTGGCCTGACCTCAGTCTGAGCCGGAATAACAGGCTGTGCCATCACCTTACCTGGAGTATGAGCAATATGAGCCTGCTACTCTGGAGTACGGGCGGTGGGAGTTTGAGCTCCTCCCCCAATCTACAAAGTAGTTGGTGCAACTGGGATCAATCCCGCCTGAGCCAATGTACCAAACATGCTCAGGAAATGCGCTATAGTCTCCCGAAGTTCGGGGGTAGCAACAGGCGCCTCCAGTGCCTGTCCCCCAATTGGAGCTACTGGTGGCTCCTTAGCTACTGTTCTAGGAGGTGCTCTAGCTGCGGCACGTGCCCCTCCTTGGCCTCTACCTCGACCCTGTCCTCTCGTAGCTCTAGCAGGGGGTGCGGGTGTCTGCTAGGCTGATCCAGTAGTGTGTGTCCTCACCATATGTGAGAGAATAGAGATACAAGGTCTCAAACTTTGAAATCAACAAATCTGCACTATAGGAATAAAATAAGTGGAATTTTCCTAATAATTTTGTAGCCTCTCGAAGATAAGTACAGATGTCTCCGTACCGATCCGCAAGACTTTACTAAACTTGCTCGTGACTCGTAGAACCTATGAACCTAGAGCTCTGATACCAAATTGTCATGACCCAAAATCCCGCCTTAGGCGTCGTGATGGCACCTAGTCTTGAAGACAAAGTAAGCCGATTATTTAAATAATTAAGCTAGTTTAACAATGATATTTTAAAACAGAGTTTAGTATAAAAATAGAAGTAAAGGTGGAACAAGCCTACGCGACAATAATCACAACAACCTCCCAAGACTAGGTAATATAGAGTCAAGAACTCTAGCTGAATACATAAAAATATCTCAAAAATCGAAATACAATACTGTTTAGATAACAAACTGACAGTACAATAAAAAGGGAAAGGACTCCAAGGTACTGTGACGACCAAGCACCTCTACCTTGAATCCTCACGATTAAGAAGCTAACTCTGCCTGAGTCCGATATTTCCAATTCCTAGATCTGCACAAAAAATGTGCAGAAGTGCAGTATGAGTACAAATAATGTGCAGAAGTGTAGTATGAGTACACCACGGTCGGTACCCAGTAAGTATCAAGACTAACCTTGGTGGAGTAGTGATAAGATACAAGTCAAGATACCTACTAGTCAAAATAACATGTGCAATATAGAAGTATAAATCTAATAACGAAAGCAGGAATCAGTAAATAGCAACAAGAATCAACATTTGATATAAACAGTAAAGTAATAAAAACACCGTTAAAGTACCAATGAAACCAAATAAGGAAAACAAATAACAACCAATTAATCAAGTCGTTCTAACACAAGTATCACAAGGAAAATACTCCGAGACACCTCATCTCACAATCACATGTCACAAATCATACGCTCATGGCACATCGTGCCTATATTTTTAATCACCACCACATGGACAACTAACGTGCCAATATCTCAATCCGCCCGGCATGATCACAGGCTCACAATCACAATTGGCCCGACGTGGTCACATGCTCAATATCACATTGGAAGCGGATAATACAAGAATACATAGGCATGATCAATGAATGTAAAGTTTCATACTCCTGAACCGGTATAAGTGGAATGCTACGATGTATGCTTGTGCAGGTGTATTATCATAGTCCATGTCAACAAGTAATATCAAGACATCAAGTAGCTCATTGAAAGCAACACAACAAGTCATGTAAGGTGCATGACATATATAAGGAAAATCACACCATCACACGAACATCATCAACATAATGTCCCAGGCCATCACATATCATCCATGACATAGCCACCCTTATCTCTCCGTATTGATAACATCATAATAGCCGCCCTTATCGCTCAGCCCAGACATTTAACATAATAGCCACCTGTATCACTCCGATAGCCACTCGTATCACTCTGATAGCCACCCGTATCACTCTGATAGCCACCTGTATTGCTCTGCCCTGACAATAATACAATAGCCACCTATATCGCTCTGCAAAATCATCAACATTAAGATGCCACCCTTATGATCTGCATAACGACAATAGTGAGATGCAACCCTTATGCTCCGCGTAACAACAATCAATCCACACAACAAATTCACATGTCCTAACATCACAACAACACGACATATCAGCTCGTACCACAAGTACCCATAGACCACAACCTCTTAACAACAACAATACCAATATCACCATATCACATAGCCCACGACTCAAACACGATGTGTACAAAATCTCAATAATAACAAAATGAACGGGAAAAGTAACTCAACAATGAACAACACCCCATTAAACAACAACTTCAACTAAAACAGATTAATGACTTTCAATAACTTCAACTTCAATTAATAGCTTAAGAATAAACTCAATAATGAAGGTATTTCCATGAAATGGCAAACTTCAAATTCTAGTGTGTGAAATAAGCTAACATAGAAGGAGATGACATGAACTAGCAACTACGTCTAAATGCAAGAGAATAACCCGACAACGAAAGGATATCATGTAACAACAATTTCAATTAAGAATAACTTAATAATAAAGGAGGTCACATTACAATAAAAGAGGTAACAACTTCAAATAAAGCATATACGAGTAAACTTGACAAGTAAAGGATATAACATGTGCTAACAATTTCAAATAAATACATGAAAGAAGCTTAAGAGTCTATACCGGTCAATTTCAACATATAATCCCGAGTACGTACTCGTCACCTCACGTACACGTCTTTCATATAATTGAAATAACACATTTAATCCAAATCCTAAGGGGTAGTTCCCCCACACAAAGTTAGGCAAAATACTTACCTCAAAGAAGCTAAATCAATACTCTAAAATGACCTTCCCGCGTGAAAAAACCTCTGGACGGCTCAAATCTAGCCAAAATAATACAATATCATAAATAAAAGCTATAAGAAATAATTCTGAATAATAAATATTCGATCTTTAATTAAAACCAAAAAGTCAACCCAAAAGGTTAACCCCGGGCTCGCACCTCGGAATCCGACAAAATCACAAAATCTGAACACCCATTCCGATACGAGTCCAACCATACCAAAATTATCCAATTCCGACATAAAATCAGCTTTCAAACCATCATTTTACATTTTAGAAAGTTTTTACAAAAACCCTCCAATTTCTCCAATTCAAATCACTAATTTAATGATAAAATTAGTGATTCTACAACTCGCGCCAAATCATATCAAATCAACTCAGAATGATCTCAAATTTTGTATGCGAGTTCCAAATGATACATCGGAGCTATACCAATTCCCGGGATCGTAATCCGAATCCGATATCAAAAAAGTCAACTCCCAGTCAAACCTCTCAACCTTCCAAACCTTCAACTTTCCAACTTTCGCCATAATGCATCAAATCAGCCTACGAACCTCTAAATCCAAATTCGGACATACTCCTAAGTCCAAAATCACCATACGAAGCTATTGGAATCATCAAAACA
The DNA here is from genome assembly GCF_000390325.3 of Nicotiana tomentosiformis. Lineage (NCBI taxonomy): Eukaryota > Viridiplantae > Streptophyta > Magnoliopsida > Solanales > Solanaceae > Nicotiana > Nicotiana tomentosiformis. The sequence continues at coordinate 83,752,353 of NC_090818.1, forward strand.
CCATTCTAGAGTCGTCTACACAAAAGTCAAACTACAGTCAACTCTTACAACTTAAGCTTCTAAATCAAGAACCATTCTTCCAAATCAATCCCGAATAACCCTGAAATCGAATCCGACCATACACGTAAGTCATAATACATAATATGAAGCTACTCAAGACCTTAAGCCACAAAATAGAACGCTAATTCTCAAAACGACCGATCAGGTCATTACATGTCATAATCCCAATTCCCACCAGTAGTCGTGATAGTACCTAACCCTAATTTGGCGAGGTGAGCCAATAATCAAATCAACCCAAATATAACCTAACATGATATAATTAGATGTCATAACATAAATTGAGTGTGATAAATCTCACAATAATAATCCAAGCGGAAATACTATAAACAACTCCCAAAATCCGGTATTACAAGTCATGAGCTTCTAAGATAAGTACAACTAAGTCTCAACATAATAATATTGTCTGAATCAATAACAGCAGAAATGCATAAGAAGGGCACTCCATAAGCGGCAGAGCAAGGACGACTGATCATCACGAAGTCTCCAGTCAAACTCTAATCACCCTCCTGAAGGTCTCTAGGTCCAGTTCCAAGATCTGCACAAAAATATGAAAAGGTATAGTATGAGTATAAAACAACACGTACTCAGTAAGTATCAAGTCTAATCTCAAAGAAATAGTGGTGATATTTGATAAAATCATGATACTCACTTCCTCAACCTGGATAATTTATAATAATATGATATAATGAGAGACTAACCAAGAACAACATATACAACAATGAGTTGCAAAATCAAAAATAGGATAAGCATGCTTCTCGAACAAGATAGCCAAAACATAATACAATTTCCAAGTCCAAAATTAAAGATTATATGCACCAAGCTGCATTTATATGAATGCTCTAAAGGAGTCTAGGATGATCATGCATGCTCAATCATAACTAATATTCATCATATCCCATGTGCTCTAACATGATCCAACGCGTCTTTCATGCTCAACTCAATATATGTATTACCTACGCTCATAGGACCCAATGTAACATGGGTAATCACCTAACTCCGGAGAGACGGATCTATATCTAAGCATCGCCCGGAAGACCATTGTGCCATATCACATAAGCATCACAATAGTCACATGAAAGTATCCACCGTGCCATATCAATGTCAGTTCGCTCATTGTCCAAATGTGCCATGATCATAATAATCCAAACAAATATCTCCATTTATAAGGAAGTATGCATATGTTAAAGAAATAACCAATAAAATGCACAAGGGCATGATAAATAAGATGGGGATGAGAAATCATGACATAAAGTATGACTAAGGTCAAAACAAGTGTATCAACATCTGAAGAATAGCCCATCATGCCCAAAAACTTAGTCAAAAGCTAAAACATAATTTTCTAGCATGATTAAAATAGGCTCACGTAGTCCTACAATCCAATAAAGCATAAGTCAAAGAGAACAAATAGCCAAACAAGGAAAAATAAAGCCTAAACTACCCTCAAACTTGGTATAGCCTTAGTGCACATATATACGCTCGTCACATCGCATATACGTCACTCCAAAATCACGTATCATGTAGCACATAAGTCTAATTTATAGAAAAATCCCTCTTAACAAGGTTAGACAAGAGACTTACCTCCTTCTGGAACCGCTTCAATCCTCTGCCTTTCTTTTTAAATTCTCCTCCAAACGATACGAATCTGACCAAACAATACTTAACATGGTCAAATAAAGTTATAAAAATCAATTTCTAACAATAAAGCGTTAATCTTTAATCAAATCTCAAAAAGTCAACAAAAGTCAAATCTGGATCACATGGTCAACACCCGAGTCTTGGGGTAGATACCGTTGACCCATAACCCCATGAGTCCAAATATATATTTAGTTTTTAAATCCGAGTCCAAATCGATGTTCAAAGCCTCAAATTACACTCTCTTAAGTTGTGGACAAAACCCCCAAATTTCACTTTAAAATTCTATATTTTAGGTGTAAAAGTCCATAGGAAATCAAGATATATGATCAAATATAAGTAAGAATTACTTACCCTCGAGGTTTTTGTTAAATACCTCTTCAAAATACTCTCCTTCCATTCTCCAAAACTCAAAAATGGTGAAAATGAGCTAAATCTTGAAATTTGGACTTAAAATACCCTGGCCAGCACTACACATCGCGATCGTGGCCTCAGTTCACGCTATCGTGAAGCACTGAGCTCCACCGCCTGAACTCCCTCTTACGCTATTGAAACCAGGCCCGCGCGATCACGAAGCTCTGCCCGACGCTTCTACACGACCGCTGACCATTCCACGCAATCGCAAAGCACTAGCTCTCGACCCTCTGACTCCTCTACGCGATCGCATCATTCCTCTCACATTCGCGTAGCACACACACTGACAACACATTGCAATCGCAAACCTTCTCCATGCAATTGCGAAGAGTAAACCTCAGGTGGAACCACCTTTCTTCGCGATCACGACACTTGCCATGCGATTGTGAAGAACACCCCTGACACTAAAAATCAGCAATCTCCAAACATGCTCCTAGTGGTCCGAAACTCACCCTTACACCCGGGGACCTCGTCCAAACATTCAAACAAGTCCATAACACTATCCGAACATATCCAAGGTCTCAAAACACATAAGGAATCATCATATATAAGAATCAAAGGCTAGCATACATATTGAACTTTCTTAAGTTACATAAGCTTCTAACCTTCCAACCAAGCATCCAATTCATACCTAGAGACCTCAGATTTCAGTCAAACTTAGCACAAAATTTCATTTCAGCTACATGAAACTATCCACAATCCCTGAACACCAATCAGAGTCCGATAACATCAAGGTCAACTTTTGGTCAAACTTATGAACTTCAAAATCTTTCAAAATGCCAACTTTCGACAAATGGTGCCGAATCCTCTTAGAAACATACGCCCAATCCAATATCATCATACAAACCTATAGGAATTTTCAAATCTCGATAACGAGATTGTTTATCCAAAAGTCAAACCTTGGTCAACTGTTACAATTTAAGGCTTCCAAAATGGAACTAAGTGTTTCAACTCACTCCCGAACCCCACAAAAACCAAACCACCCATCCCTGTAAGTCATATAACATCAAATGAACCCATGGAAATCATCAAATAGGAGAATGTGGTTCTAATACTCAAAATGACTAGTCGGGTCATTACATTCTCCACCTCTTAAATAAATGTTCGTCCGCTAACGGGTTTAAAAACATACCTAGACTACTAAAAAATATGGATACCTACTCCGCATATTTGACTCGGTTTCCCAAGTGGCCGTCTCGCTCGGTTGTCCTTTCCAAAGCACCTTCACCCAGGTGATCCCCTTTGACCTCAACTTCTAAACCTATCTGTCCAAAATAGCTACCGACTCTTCATCATAGGCCGAATTCTCATCTTGATGCACTGTGCTGTAATCCAAAACATGCGACTTATCTTCATTATATCCCCGAAGCATAGAAACATAAAATACCGGATGAACTCCCAAAATACTAGGAGGCAAAGTAACCTATAAGCAGCCTCATCAACTCTCTCCAAAACCTTAAATGGACCAATTAACCTAGGACTTAACTTGGCTTTCTTCCCAAATTTCATCAATTCCTTCATGGGTGAAACTTTCAAAAGTACCATCTCACCCTCCATAAATGCCACATCATGAACCTTCTTGTCTGTATAACTCTTCTGCCTACTCTAAGCTGTCCGTAGTTGTTCTTGTATCAACTTCACCTTTTCCAAATCATTATGAACCAAATCAGTACCCAACAACCTAGCCTCACTAGGCTCAAACCAACCAATAGGTGACTGATACCATCTACCATACAAAGTCTTATATAGATCAATCTGAATGCTGGACTGAATACTATTATTGTAAGAAAACTCCACCAAAGGTAAGAACATGTTCCAATGCCTCCAAAATCAAACACATAACCCATAACACATCCTCAAGAATCTAAATAGTCCACTCGAACTGTCTGTCCATTTGCAGGTGAAATGCATGTGCTAAGCTCGACTTGTGTACCCGATTCCTCATGTACTAATCTCCAAAAGTGAGATGTGAACTGAGTGCTATAGTCTAAAATGATAGAAATAGGCACGCCATGAAAACGAACCACCTCCTGAATGTAAATTTGTGCCAACTCTTTGAAGTATAAGTAGTCAACACCGGTAAGAAGTGCACAGACTTAGTTAACCTATCCACAATGACCCAAATAGCATCAAACATCCTCAAGGTACATGGTAATCTTACCACAAAGTCCATAGTGATACGCACCCACTTCCACTCCGGTATAACCATCTTCTGAGTCAAACCACCTAGTTTTTGATGTTCATACTTAACTTGCTGGTAATTCAAACGCCATGAAACATGCCCAACAATGTCCTTATTCATCCTCTGCCATCAATAATGTTGTTTCAAATTACGATACATTTTCATATCACCTGGATGAAAAGAATACCATGAACTATGAGCCTCTTGAAGTATTGACTCCCTCAAGCCATAAACATTAGGAACACAAAGCCAACTCTGAAGCCTCATAACACCATCATCTCCAATAACCACCTTCTTAGCACCACCTCGCTGCACCATATCCTTAAGCACCAACAAATGGGGATCATTAGACTAGCGATCTTTAATATGCTCAAACAAGGACGACATCACAATAACATAAGCAAGAGCTTTACTAGGCTCAGAAATATCCAATATCACAAATCTATTGGCCAAGGCCTGAACATCCACAACCAAAGGCCTCTCCTCAGCCGGAATGAATGCCAAACTACCCATACTCTCCGCCTTTCTATTCAAGGTGTCCGCTACCACATTCTCCTTACTCGGATGATACAAGATAGTGATATCACTATCCTTAAGCAACTCATGCCATTTCTATGATGATGTCCAAATCCACTCCTCAAAGAGTAAGTGGACACGATCGCATGTAATATAATATACCCAACTGTGAGTCAGAGTCGAATCCCACAGAGAACAATATGTAGGCGATTAGGCAAGTAAGAGAGTTATCGCTTATTATGCTAAGCCAAACACTAAAAAAGGGTTTTGAGAGAATATTTTCATCTAAATGAAAAATGTAAACTAACCTAGAAAGCAAGTAAAATGATCGATGGCTACAAGCATGGATACATGGGAAACGACACTCAAGTAACGATCCAATGTATTTCACGATTTTACAAATATGAGCGAGTTTATGTTAATTAGCCTCGAATATTAATTCTATGTTAGCTTTTTCCGAAGACTAACAAGACTTCCTAATTTAATTATCTCTAAAACAATTAATAGATTAAGCACAACCGATTATGGCTACAAGTAGTTCAATCCTATCCATAGGTAGAATCTATAAAGTGAGGGTTAACGACTCAAGTTCTTGTTTATTAATCTTTTTCAGCCCCAAATTACCTTTCCAAGATTAATTCGAAGTTAAAGGGAGAGTCCTATGGTTAGCTAATCCCTTTGTAAACATTAAAGAACAAGAATAATTAAAGAAATAATTAACTCACTTCATAATTTATAAAAATCATTCAATACATAAGCACAATAAGAGAGTTAATCCATACTTTAATAATGAATATTCTCATAAACAAGTTTCAAGTATTGGAATAAATAATACACACTTAAATATTCAATACAAAGCAAGAAAATGAAGAAATGAGTAAAAATGGGCAAGGAATTCTCAACCAAAGTCTTCAAATCTTCAAGTCCCAAGTGTGTGTGCAAGAACCCTAGCTCCAAAGCTTGTATTTTCTACTCAATGACTGCCAAAGATATCTGCCCAAATGGGCTAGGTTGTGTATTTGTGGGTTCGGGATAGAGAAAATGTGATATTACATCACTGCCTAGAATTGAAGCCCGTTAGCCGCACATGTGGAAGATTGAATGTAGATGCGGCTCCGCAGATGCAGAAAATCACTCGCAGATGCGATTCTTGTGCAATTTTGGTTACTTCACAGAAGTAGACTGATGGTAGGCTATAATCTCATGTTTTAGTCGCTTATTTCACTCTAATTCACTGCACTTTATTCGTGTTTGAGCTTTAATTGATAGTGTTTTGCACTTATTATGTGTTTTATGCCTTGTAGGAGTGATTCTGAGCTATGTAGATGTTGTGGAGCTAATTCAAGCTATTTGGACCTTTGAAATCTGAGTAAAAGCCCAAGGGATTAAGCCGGGATCGTGTTTGGGGATCGAAGACCAAGTCTGGACGTCAAAAATCGAAGTTTGATCCATACTTTGAGAAATCCCCACTGCGCGTGGGGCGCCACGACTGTACAAAACTTGCTGCCTGACACATGTTGAGCTCTATGGATTTCCCCAATAATTCCCCGCATGGCGCGTCGCCCCATGCGGCACGCCTGTGCAAATGTTACAGAGTAAATGTCCTATTTCGGCTAGGAGAAGGTGGTTTTGTTTGGGCCCGACCCTACTTGGTATAAATACATGAAAAAATATTATTTTCAAAACTTTTGACATACTTTCGACCTAAGGAGGCTAAGGTGAAGTTGGAAGAGCACAAGCATAAGGATTTCATCATTCCTTCCTCACCCAAGACCCGAGTTTGGATTGAATTTATGTTTTTATATACTTTAATTTTATTTGTGATGAATTTCTCCATATCTATGGAGTAGTTCCAATTAGGGTTTGATGGATTTGATGTATTGATGATTGTTTGTGGATTATAACTCTAGTTTTATGTATTGAAGCATTTTGGATGATTTAATTGTTGCATCTATATTCACTAGTTCATGTAATCGAGATAGGCATGACTTGTGATATCTTTGCATTATACTGTTGGTTGAGTTCATTAATTTTTCTTAGTAATGGAAAGAGTCTAGTTGAATAATTGATTAAACCTAGTTAGGAGGATAATCGAGAGAGGTCATTCTAAGGACCAATCCATTACGCATTCTTGCATATCTTCACGTGCTAAATTTTGTTCATCTCACGAGGCGGAGACATAATCGAGAGAGGAGTTTTTGCTGAACGTGTGAACTAATAATTGAGTAAATTCGAGAGACTCACTTAAACATTATAGGTGAATTATCTTGAGCTAGATCCCAAATAATTATCTTGCATCTATCCTATCAAAACCCTATCTTCTCCCATTGATAACCTTCTTTGCTTATTCCTTGTTTCGATTGTCATTAGTCAATAGTTTTAGAATCTTAGTTAATTTTAGTTAAAAATCAAATAAATCTCAATTGTTGATAATCTTGGATAGCAACCAAGCTAGAAACTATGAGAACACTATTTAAATCCAATCCCTATGGATACGATATTATACTATACTATATTTGATTAGCGAGCATAATTTAAGTGTGTGTTTCGAATTTATCACGGACATATCAATGCAGAAGCGAGTCCGCAAAATTGGACTTCTAGCGTAGAAGCGATACTGCAGATGCAGTGCTTTATTCGCAGATGCAATTTCTGCCTCACAGCTCTTCTTCCGTAGATGCGGACCATTTTGCGCAGATGCGATTTCACTGGATGCAGTTTCACTTCTTCAACTCTTTTTGCTCAAATTCACTTCAATTGATTTCAATTCTCTTCATGACTCATTGTACATGAAAATCTAGCAATGCATAAATTAAATAAGCACATATTATAATACAAGGATACAAAAACTAAAGCAAAGGAGACTGAAATGATTGGTAAAATCACCACTCATCAACACCGCCAACTTAAAGTCATTACTTGCCCTCAAGCAAATCAAAACCACAAACTCAATGAGGCTCTAAAATTTAAAATTTAATTAGCATCGCTATCATCATCAAATCACATTCTCCAATTACGCACAACACTTAAGACTTTGGGTGGTATAATAATTAGGCTCAAGCATGTGAACTTCAACCAAATAACTCCCTCATTTAAAACAATCTCAAGAATGCAATGAAGTTTCAAAATAATCAAGTGACAACAACCAAGCCTCAAGAAGTGACTCAAAAGCACTAGTCTACTACATATGCTCAATTTACTCAATTCGAAATTTATCAATCAATCGCAGATTCTTGTAAAATTTCTGTTACTTCGGAGAAACAGACATATCAACGCAGAAGAAAGTCCACAGATAAACTTCCAGCGCACATGCAGTGCATTGTTCACAAATGCGATTTCTATCTCACAACTCTTCCTCCGCAGATGCGGACCATTTTGCGCAGATGCAATTTCACTTCTTCAAATCCTTTTTCTCAATTTCACTGGATGTTGTACCTAAAAATCTAGTAATGCACACTATAAATGTAACAACCCGGCCAGTCGTTTTGAGAGTAATAGCCCCGATCCCCTATTAACTACTTTCCCCATATCTATTTTCTGCTATTGTGACTTGCCGGGAAGTTTCGTTTTGGTTTAGGGAGTGTTTTGGGACACTTAGACCCTAAATGGGAGCTTAAGTCTTAGAATTTGGACCGTAGTCGGAACAATATGAAGACGGTTCCGGAATGGAATTCCGTTAATTCCGTTAGCTCTGTTGGGTGATATAATCGAGAGAGGAGTTTTTGCTGAACGTGTGAACTAATAATTGAGTAAATTCGAGAGACTCACTTAAACATTATAGGTGAATTATCTTGAGCTAGATCCCAAACAATTATCTTGCATCTATCCTATCAAAACCCTATCTTCTCCCATTGATATCCTTCTTTGCTTATTCCTTGTTTCGATTGTCATTAGTCAATAGCTTTAGAATCTTAGTTAATTTTAGTTAAAAATCAAATAAATCTCAATTGTTGATAATCTTGGATAGCAACCAAGCTAGAAACTACGAGGACACTGTTTAAATCCAATCCCTATGGATACAATATTATACTATACTATATTTGATTAGCGAGCATAATTTAAGTGTGTGTTTCGAGCTTATCACGGACATATCAATGCAGAAGTGAGTCCGCAAAATTGGACTTCTAGCGCAGAAGCGATACTGCAGATGCAGTGCTTTATTCGCAGATGCGATTTCTGCCTCACAGCTCTTCTTCCGTAGATGCGGACCATTTTGCGCAGATGCGATTTCACTGGATGCAGTTTCACTTCTTCAACTCTTTTTGCTCAAATTCACTTCAATTGATTTCAATTCTCTTCATGACTCATTGTACATGAAAATCTAGCAATGCACAAATTAAATAAGCACATATTATAATACAAGGATACAAAAACTAAAGCAAAGGAGACTGAAATGATTGGTAAAATCACCACTCATCAACACCGCCAACTTAAAGTCATTACTTGCCCTCAAGCAAATCAAAACCACAAACTCAATGAGGCTCTAAAATTTAAAATTTAATTAGCATCGCTATCATCATCAAATCACATTCTCCAATTACGCACAACACTTAAGACTTTGGGTGGTATAATAATTAGGCTCAAGCATGTGAACTTCAACCAAATAACTCCCTCATTTAAAACAATCTCAAGAATGCAATGAAGTTTTAAAATAATCAAGTGACAACAACCAAGCCTCAAGAAGTGACTCAAAAGCACTAGTCTACTACATATGCTCAATTTACTCAATTCGAAATTTATCAATCAATCGCAGATTCTTGTAATATTTCTGTTACTTCGGAGAAACAGACATATCAACGCAGAAGAAAGTCCGCAGACAAACTTCCAGTGCAGATGCAGTGCATTGTTCACAGATGCGATTTCTATCTCACAACTCTTCCTCCGCAGATGCGGACCATTTTGCGCAGATGCAATTTCACTTCTTCAAATCCTTTTTCTCAATTTCACTGGATGTTGTACCTGAAAATCTAGTAATGCACACTATAAATGTAACAACCCGGCCAGTCGTTTTGAGAGTAATAGCGCCGATCCCCTATTAACTACTTTTCCCATATCTATTTTCTGCTATTGTGACTTGCCGGGAAGTTTCGTTTTGGTTTAGGGAGTGTTTTGGGACACTTAGACCCTAAATGGGAGCTTAAGTCTTAGAATTTGGACCGTAGTCGGAACAATATGAAGACGGTTCCGGAATGGAATTCCGTTAATTCCGTTAGCTCTGTTGGGTGATATAATCGAGAGAGGAGTTTTTGCTGAACGTGTGAACTAATAATTGAGTAAATTCGAGAGACTCACTTAAACATTATAGGTGAATTATCTTGAGCTAGATCCCAAACAATTATCTTGCATCTATCCTATCAAAACCCTATCTTCTCCCATTGATATCCTTCTTTGCTTATTCCTTGTTTCGATTGTCATTAGTCAATAGCTTTAGAATCTTAGTTAATTTTAGTTAAAAATCAAATAAATCTCAATTGTTGATAATCTTGGATAGCAACCAAGCTAGAAACTACGAGGACACTGTTTAAATCCAATCCCTATGGATACAATATTATACTATACTATATTTGATTAGCGAGCATAATTTAAGTGTGTGTTTCGAGCTTATCACGGACATATCAATGCAGAAGCGAGTCCGCAAAATTGGACTTCTAGCGCAGAAGCGATACTGCAGATGCAGTGCTTTATTCGCAGATGCGATTTCTGCCTCACAGCTCTTCTTCCGTAGATGCGGACCATTTTGCGCAGATGCGATTTCACTGGATGCAGTTTCACTTCTTCAACTCTTTTTGCTCAAATTCACTTCAATTGATTTCAATTCTCTTCATGACTCATTGTACATGAAAATCTAGCAATGCACAAATTAAATAAGCACATATTATAATACAAGGATACAAAAACTAAAGCAAAGGAGACTGAAATGATTGGTAAAATCACCACTCATCAACACCGCCAACTTAAAGTCATTACTTGCCCTCAAGCAAATCAAAACCACAAACTCAATGAGGCTCTAAAATTTAAAATTTAATTAGCATCGCTATCATCATCAAATCACATTCTCCAATTACGCACAACACTTAAGACTTTGGGTGGTATAATAATTAGGCTCAAGCATGTGAACTTCAACCAAATAACTCCCTCATTTAAAACAATCTCAAGAATGCAATGAAGTTTCAAAATAATCAAGTGACAACAACCAAGCCTCAAGAAGTGACTCAAAAGCACTAGTCTACTACATATGCTCAATTTACTCAATTCGAAATTTATCAATCAATCGCAGATTCTTGTAAAATTTCTGTTACTTCGGAGAAACAGACATATCAACGCAGAAGAAAGTCCACAGATAAACTTCCAGCGCAGATGCAGTGCATTGTTCACAAATGCGATTTCTATCTCACAACTCTTCCTCCGCAGATGCGGACCATTTTGCGCAGATGCAATTTCACTTCTTCAAATCCTTTTTCTCAATTTCACTGGATGTTGTACCTAAAAATCTAGTAATGCACACTATAAATGTAACAACCCGGCCAGTCGTTTTGAGAGTAATAGCCCCGATCCTCTATTAACTACTTTCCCCATATCTATTTTCTGCTATTGTGACTTGCCGGGAAGTTTCGTTTTGGTTTAGGGAGTGTTTTGGGACACTTAGACCCTAAATGGGAGCTTAAGTCTTAGAATTTGGACCGTAGTCGGAACAATATGAAGACGGTTCCGGAATGGAATTCTGTTAATTCCGTTAGCTCTGTTGGGTGATATAATCGAGAGAGGAGTTTTTGCTGAACGTGTGAACTAATAATTGAGTAAATTCGAGAGACTCACTTAAACATTATAGGTGAATTATCTTGAGCTAGATCCCAAACAATTATCTTGCATCTATCCTATCAAAACCCTATCTTCTCCCATTGATATCCTTCTTTGCTTATTCCTTGTTTCGATTGTCATTAGTCAATAGCTTTAGAATCTTAGTTAATTTTAGTTAAAAATCAAATAAATCTCAATTGTTGATAATCTTGGATAGCAACCAAGCTAGAAACTACGAGGACACTGTTTAAATCCAATCCCTATGGATACAATATTATACTATACTATATTTGATTAGCGAGCATAATTTAAGTGTGTGTTTCGAGCTTATCACGGACATATCAATGCAGAAGCGAGTCCGCAAAATTGGACTTCTAGAGCAGAAGCGATACTGCAGATGCAGTGCTTTATTCGCAGATGCGATTTCTGCCTCACAGCTCTTCTTCCGTAGATGCGGACCATTTTGCGCAGATGCGATTTCACTGGATGCAGTTTCACTTCTTCAACTCTTTTTGCTCAAATTCACTTCAATTGATTTCAATTCTCTTCATGACTCATTGTACATGAAAATCTAGCAATGCACAAATTAAATAAGCACATATTATAATACAAGGATACAAAAACTAAAGCAAAGGAGACTGAAATGATTGGTAAAATCACCACTCATCAACACCGCCAACTTAAAGTCATTACTTGCCCTCAAGCAAATCAAAACCACAAACTCAATGAGGCTCTAAAATTTAAAATTTAATTAGCATCGCTATCATCATCAAATCACATTCTCCAATTACGCACAACACTTAAGACTTTGGGTGGTATAATAATTAGGCTCAAGCATGTGAACTTCAACCAAATAACTCCCTCATTTAAAACAATCTCAAGAATGCAATGAAGTTTCAAAATAATCAAGTGACAACAACCAAGCCTCAAGAAGTGACTCAAAAGCACTAGTCTACTACATATGCTCAATTTACTCAATTCGAAATTTATCAATCAATCGCAGATTCTTGTAAAATTTCTGTTACTTCGGAGAAACAGACATATCAACGCAGAAGAAAGTCCACAGATAAACTTCCAGCGCAGATGCAGTGCATTGTTCACAAATGCGATTTCTATCTCACAACTCTTCCTCCGCAGATGCGGACCATTTTGCGCAGATGCAATTTCACTTCTTCAAATCCTTTTTCTCAATTTCACTGGATGTTGTACCTAAAAATCTAGTAATGCACACTATAAATGTAACAACCCGGCCAGTCGTTTTGAGAGTAATAGCCCCGATCCTCTATTAACTACTTTCCCCATATCTATTTTCTGCTATTGTGACTTGCCGGGAAGTTTCGTTTTGGTTTAGGGAGTGTTTTGGGACACTTAGACCCTAAATGGGAGCTTAAGTCTTAGAATTTGGACCGTAGTCGGAACAATATGAAGACGGTTCCGGAATGGAATTCCGTTAATTCCGTTAGCTCTGTTGGGTGATATAATCGAGAGAGGAGTTTTTGCTGAACGTGTGAACTAATAATTGAGTAAATTCGAGAGACTCACTTAAACATTATAGGTGAATTATCTTGAGCTAGATCCCAAACAATTATCTTGCATCTATCCTATCAAAACCCTATCTTCTCCCATTGATATCCTTCTTTGCTTATTCCTTGTTTCGATTGTCATTAGTCAATAGCTTTAGAATCTTAGTTAATTTTAGTTAAAAATCAAATAAATCTCAATTGTTGATAATCTTGGATAGCAACCAAGCTAGAAACTACGAGGACACTGTTTAAATCCAATCCCTATGGATACAATATTATACTATACTATATTTGATTAGCGAGCATAATTTAAGTGTGTGTTTCGAGCTTATCACGGACATATCAATGCAGAAGCGAGTCCGCAAAATTGGACTTCTAGCGCAGAAGCGATACTGCAGATGCAGTGCTTTATTCGCAGATGCGATTTCTGCCTCACAGCTCTTCTTCCGTAGATGCGGACCATTTTGCGCAGATGCGATTTCACTGGATGCAGTTTCACTTCTTCAACTCTTTTTGCTCAAATTCACTTCAATTGATTTCAATTCTCTTCATGACTCATTGTACATGAAAATCTAGCAATGCACAAATTAAATAAGCACATATTATAATACAAGGATACAAAAACTAAAGCAAAGGAGACTGAAATGATTGGTAAAATCACCACTCATCAACACCGCCAACTTAAAGTCATTACTTGCCCTCAAGCAAATCAAAACCACAAACTCAATGAGGCTCTAAAATTTAAAATTTAATTAGCATCGCTATCATCATCAAATCACATTCTCCAATTACGCACAACACTTAAGACTTTGGGTGGTATAATAATTAGGCTCAAGCATGTGAACTTCAACCAAATAACTCCCTCATTTAAAACAATCTCAAGAATGCAATGAAGTTTCAAAATAATCAAGTGACAACAACCAAGCCTCAAGAAGTGACTCAAAAGCACTAGTCTACTACATATGCTCAATTTACTCAATTCGAAATTTATCAATCAATCGCAGATTCTTGTAAAATTTCTGTTACTTCGGAGAAACAGACATATCAACGCAGAAGAAAGTCCACAGATAAACTTCCAGCGCACATGCAGTGCATTGTTCACAAATGCGATTTCTATCTCACAACTCTTCCTCCGCAGATGCGGACCATTTTGCGCAGATGCAATTTCACTTCTTCAAATCCTTTTTCTCAATTTCACTGGATGTTGTACCTAAAAATCTAGTAATGCACACTATAAATGTAACAACCCGGCCAGTCGTTTTGAGAGTAATAGCCCCGATCCCCTATTAACTACTTTCCCCATATCTATTTTCTGCTATTGTGACTTGCCGGGAAGTTTCGTTTTGGTTTAGGGAGTGTTTTGGGACACTTAGACCCTAAATGGGAGCTTAAGTCTTAGAATTTGGACCGTAGTCGGAACAATATGAAGACGGTTCCGGAATGGAATTCCGTTAATTCCGTTAGCTCTGTTGGGTGATATAATCGAGAGAGGAGTTTTTGCTGAACGTGTGAACTAATAATTGAGTAAATTCGAGAGACTCACTTAAACATTATAGGTGAATTATCTTGAGCTAGATCCCAAACAATTATCTTGCATCTATCCTATCAAAACCCTATCTTCTCCCATTGATATCCTTCTTTGCTTATTCCTTGTTTCGATTGTCATTAGTCAATAGCTTTAGAATCTTAGTTAATTTTAGTTAAAAATCAAATAAATCTCAATTGTTGATAATCTTGGATAGCAACCAAGCTAGAAACTACGAGGACACTGTTTAAATCCAATCCCTATGGATACAATATTATACTATACTATATTTGATTAGCGAGCATAATTTAAGTGTGTGTTTCGAGCTTATCACGGACATATCAATGCAGAAGTGAGTCCGCAAAATTGGACTTCTAGCGCAGAAGCGATACTGCAGATGCAGTGCTTTATTCGCAGATGCGATTTCTGCCTCACAGCTCTTCTTCCGTAGATGCGGACCATTTTGCGCAGATGCGATTTCACTGGATGCAGTTTCACTTCTTCAACTCTTTTTGCTCAAATTCACTTCAATTGATTTCAATTCTCTTCATGACTCATTGTACATGAAAATCTAGCAATGCACAAATTAAATAAGCACATATTATAATACAAGGATACAAAAACTAAAGCAAAGGAGACTGAAATGATTGGTAAAATCACCACTCATCAACACCGCCAACTTAAAGTCATTACTTGCCCTCAAGCAAATCAAAACCACAAACTCAATGAGGCTCTAAAATTTAAAATTTAATTAGCATCGCTATCATCATCAAATCACATTCTCCAATTACGCACAACACTTAAGACTTTGGGTGGTATAATAATTAGGCTCAAGCATGTGAACTTCAACCAAATAACTCCCTCATTTAAAACAATCTCAAGAATGCAATGAAGTTTCAAAATAATCAAGTGACAACAACCAAGCCTCAAGAAGTGACTCAAAAGCACTAGTCTACTACATATGCTCAATTTACTCAATTCGAAATTTATCAATCAATCGCAGATTCTTGTAATATTTCTGTTACTTCGGAGAAACAGACATATCAACGCAGAAGAAAGTCCGCAGACAAACTTCCAGTGCAGATGCAGTGCATTGTTCACAGATGCGATTTCTATCTCACAACTCTTCCTCCGCAGATGCGGACCATTTTGCGCAGATGCAATTTCACTTCTTCAAATCCTTTTTCTCAATTTCACTGGATGTTGTACCTGAAAATCTAGTAATGCACACTATAAATGTAACAACCCGGCCAGTCGTTTTGAGAGTAATAGCGCCGATCCCCTATTAACTACTTTTCCCATATCTATTTTCTGCTATTGTGACTTGCCGGGAAGTTTCGTTTTGGTTTAGGGAGTGTTTTGGGACACTTAGACCCTAAATGGGAGCTTAAGTCTTAGAATTTGGACCGTAGTCGGAACAATATGAAGACAGTTCCGGAATGGAATTCCATCAATTTCGTTAGCTCTGTTGGGTGATTTTGGGCTTAGGGGCGTGTCCGGGTTGTGTTTTGGAGGTCCGTAGCTCAATTAGACTTGAAATGGCAAAAGTTAAATTTTTGAAGTTTTGGACCGGTAGTGGAATTTTTGCTATCAAGGTCAGATTCTGATTCTGAAAGCTGAAGTAGGTTCGTAATGTTGATTTTGACTGGTGTGCAAAATTTGGGGTCAATCGGATATGGTTTGGTTGGTTTCGGCATCATTTGTCGGAATTGGAAGTTTTAAGTTCTTTAAGTTTGAATCGGAGGATGATTCGTGATTTTAGCATTGTTTGATGTGATTTCAGGGTTCGACTAAGTTCGTATGGTGTTTTAGGATTGGTTGGTATGATTGGTTGAGGTCCCGGGGCCCCCGGATGAGTTTCGGGGTGAGTTTTGAGCGAGTACGGGCTTTTCGGCACTCTAATGTTGTTCTGGGGGTCTTTGGAAGTGCGGACCGCACATTTTGGGAGTGCTGAGGCAAAAGGGAAGTGCGGACCTCAGGGGAATTGTGCGGACCACACAATTTTGTGTGCGGCCGCACTTCAGGCCGCAGAGGAGTGTGCGGGCCGCATAATTTTATGTGTGGCCGCACTCAGGAACTCTCAGATTCGCTGGTCCGACTTCGGAAGTTTATATCTTTTGATCTACGAGGAATTTTGAGATGATTCAAAAATAAAAGTTGTATCCCTTCGTGTCTAGTTTCCCGAAAGATAAAGAAGTCATCATTTGGACATTTGTATAGAAAGGTATGGCCAAAATACTAAAGCCTGGTAGTGCAGTCACCAAGAGAGTGCGACCACACAATTTTTGTGCGACCGCAGGAGCTGGGATATGCGGCCGCACTTGGAATTGTATGGACCACACATGGTGAGTTAAGAGAATGTACTATATAATCGAGGCTTAGTTTATTATTTCATTTTTGGACCTTGGGAGTTCGGTTTGAGATGATTTGTCGTGCGTTTTCCAAGAAATACATCCGGGTAAGTGATTCTAACTCGAATTTGGTTAATATACATGGATATATCACTGATTTCATCATTTAATTAGTACTTTGAGATGGAAATTTGGAAAAAATTATAGAAACTTCATAAACCATAAATTGAGGATTTGAAGGTCGAGTTGTGATCGGAATTGGCTAATTTTGGTATGGTTGGACTCGTGAGTGAATGGGTGTTCATATTTTGTGAGTTTTACCCAATTTTGAGACGTGTGCCCGGGGAGGCTTTTTGGACGTTTTTCTAATTTCTTGCTTTAGCTTTGATTTCATTAGCTAGATTAGTTTCTTGTAGCTATATTTACATTATGTAATTGATTTGGCTAGATTTGGGCCACTCGGAGCCGAATATTCATGGGAAAGGCATTGTGACTGATTGATTGAGCTTGGTTCAAGGTAAGTGGCTTGGCTAACCTTGCGTGGGGGAACTCCCCTTAGGATTTGGTATTGTTTGATATGTGAGCGCCGTGTACGTGAGGTGACGAGTACGTACATGGGCTATTTGTTGTAAAACCCCATTTTCACTAAGTCATAACATGTTTCCCTTTATTTTAACTACACTAGCATATGTAACTATCATGTTTAGTTAGAATAGTATGCCTACATTTTTTAACTGCCTATTTGAACTCTGTGCAGCATGTTTAGTGAAATTACCTGCTTTCCTTGACTTGAACTTAGTCTAACCTGTAGGTTTCTTGTTGTAACTGTTAATTCTATTGGTTGAGCTGCATATTTACTTTGGGACTATGGAACTGTATTCCGAGAGATCCCTCTGTACTGTATATTTACTTTGGGACTATAGAACGGTATTCCGGGAGATCCTCCTGTTCTGTATATTTACTTTGGGACTACGGAACGGTATTCCGGGAGATCCCCCATGCACATTTATGTTTGGGACTACGAGTCGGTATCTCGGGAGATCCCCTGTTGTTATCACTGTGTTCTGAGCTGTTGTCTTTCATTGATTCTATTCCTGTTAGATTTCCGTATTTACTTTTACTATGCTAATTCATTCTGCCTTATTTCATTATATTTATACCAGTAGTCCCTACTCGACCGAGGTTAGGCTTGGCACTTATTGGGTACCGTTGTGGTGTACTCATGCCCTTTCCTGCACATGTTTTTTTGTGTGCAGATCCAGGTTCATCGTACCATCCTCATCACTAGTTGCAATCGCTACTGCTTATTGGAGACTTCAAGGTACATCTTCCCGCGCCTGCAGATCCTCGGAGTCCTCCTCTATCCCCATATGTTTAGTTTTTCCTCTTTCTATAGAAATGATGTATAGAACAGTTAAGACTTCTTAGTAGCTTGTGACTTGCGGGTTTCCGAGTTTTGGGAATTGTTTGGTATATTTCAAAGGTGATAATTGTATATGCCGAGTGACATTCAGTTCCTTATTAGATATTTGTAACTGTTAGTGGTTTATGTTCAAGTTTTTATCTCATTTCTGCAAAGTGTTAGGCTTACCTAGTCGTAGAGACTAGGTGCCGTCATGACAACTCAGGGACGGATAAATTGGGTCGTGTAAAGTTGGTATCAGAGCTCTAGGTTCATAGAAGTCGTGAGTCACAAGCTGATTTATTAGAGACTCGCGGATCGGTACGCAGACGTCTGTACTTATCTTTGGGAGGCTATGGAACTGTTAGGAAAATTACACTTCATTTGATTCCTTGTCGTGCGAGATTATTGACTTCAAAATACTAAACTTCTGTCTTCTATTCTCTCAAAGATGGCGAGGACACATGCTACTGGAGATGACCAGGCACCCGCGCCCCCTCCTAGAACCACCAGAGGCCGGGGCCGGGTTCGAGGCCAAAGATGCCCAAGTGGTGCAGCTAGAGCACCCGAGCGAGCTGCTACAGAGGAGCCACCAGCAGCTCCAGTCGGAGCACATGCACCTGATACGCCTACTATTACTACTCCAGCTTTTCAGGAGACCCTTGCATAGTTCATGAGCATGTACAACACTCTAGCTCAGGCAGGGTTGATTTCCCTTGCTGTAGCTACATCTCAGGCAGGGGTTGGAGCACAGACTCCCACCGTCCGCACCCTAGAGCAGCGGATTCAGGTTGATCAAATTCCAAAGGTTATACCGATACCGCATGTAGCCCTAGTTCAACCCGAGGGTAGGGTAGCATCGTCAGAGAAGGAGCAACATAGGCTTGAGAGGTATAAGAAGTATGACCCTCCTACATTCAGTGGTCTAGCATCAGAGGATGCTCAGGGATTTCTGGAGGAGTGCCATCGTATCCTCTGCACTATGGGCATAGCAGAGTCGAGTGGGGTTTCTTTCACTGCCTTTCAACTTTGAGGAGCAGCCTATCAGTGGTGGCGTACTTATGAGTTGGACAGTCTGGCTGAGGTAGCTTCCCTTACATGGACTCAGTTCTCGGACATGTTTTTGAGAGAGTATGTCCCTCAGAGCCTCAGGGATGCATGACGTGCGGAGTTTGAGCAATTACGCCAGGGTGCTATGACTGTTTTATAGTATGCAGTCCATTTTAGTGATTTGGCTAGGCATGCACGGGCCTTGGTTTCCACAGTTCGAGAGAGGGTCCGCTGGTTTATTGAGGGACTCATTCTCAGCATCAGGACTAGCATGGCCTGGGAGTTAGAGATAGATATCGTGTATCAGCAGGTGGTGAGTATTGCTAGGAGAGTAGAGGACATGCTTGCTCGGGATAGCGAGGAGAGAGAGGCCAAAAGGTCTCGAGAGTCGGGCCATTATTCTGGTGCCCGTGCCCCAACTACAGTTCATCATGGTAGGGGTTATGTGAGTGTCCCCGTTCATTCAGCTCTTCCATCCGCCAATAGTATGGAGCCTTATTATGCAGCTCCAGTATCTAGTGTGCCTCCTGCACGGGGTGCTATCAGCGGTCAGTCCAGCAGACCTGTCCCGAGCCAGTCACAGCCTCCACGTCCTCCCAAAGCTTGTTTTGAGTATGGCGACCCTTGTCATATGGTGAGGGATTTCCCCAGACATAGGAGGGGTGCACCTCCATAGACTTCTCAGCCATAGCGTGATCCACAGGGTTCTCAGGCCATGATTACGGCACCAGGTGCCACCCCACCTGCTCAGCCAGCTCGAGGTAGAGGTCGGGGAGGTAGAGGTCGCCCTAGAGGGGGAGGCCAAGCCAGATACTATGCCCTTCCTGCTCGTACATAGGCCGTTGCTTCCAGTTCTGTCATCACAGGTATTGTTCTGGTCTGTCATAGAGATGTGTTGGTTCTATTCGATCCAGGCTCCACTTATTCCTATGCGTCCTCTTATTTTGCCCCGCATTTGGGCATATCTCAGTATTCTTTGAGTTCCCCTGTTTATGTGTCTACTCCTATGGGAGATTCTCTTGTTGTGGACCACGTTTATCGGTCGTGTTTGATTACTCTTAGTGGTTTTGAGGCCAGAGCCAATTTATTATTACTCAGCATGGTAGATTTTGATGTTATCTTGGGTATGGACTGGTTGTCGCCCCATTATGCTATTCTTGATTGTCACGCCAAGACCGTGACGCTGGCTATGCTAGGTTTACCGCAATTATAGTGGAGGGGTACCTTAGATTATACTCCCAGTAGAGTTATTTCATTTCTTAAAGCTCAGCGAATGGTTGGGAAAGGGTATGACGCGTATCTAGCCTATGTGAGAGATGTCAGTATTGATACCCCTACAGTTGAGTCAGTACAAGTAGTGAGGGATTTCTTTGATGTGTTTCCAACTGATCTTCCGGACATGCCGCCCGACAGAGATATTGATTTTGGCATTGATTTGTTGCCGGGCATTCAGCCCATCTCTATTCCTCCTTACCGTATGGCCCCTCCTAAGTTGAAGGAGTTGAAGGAACAGTTAAAGGAATTGCTTGATAAGGGCTTTATTCGGCCACATTGGGGTGCTCCTGTTTTGTTTGTGAAGAAAAATGATGGTTCTATGCGTATGTGCATTGATTATCGCTAGTTGAACAAAGTCATAGTGAAGAACCGGTATCCTTTGCCTCGTATTGATGACCTATTTGATCAGTTATAGGGTGCCAGAGTGTTCTCCAAGATTGACTTACGTTCAGGTTATCATCAGTTTAAGATTCGGGAGCCAAATATCCCGAAGACTGCTTTCAGGACTCAGTATGGTCATTATGAGTTCCTTGTGGTGTCATTTGGGCTGACCAACGCCCCAACAACATTTATGAATTTGATGCACAGTGTATTTCGGCCCTATCTTAATTCATTCGTCATTGTGTTCATTGAAGACATCCTAGTGTACTCCCAGAGTCAGGAGGATCATGAGCAGCACCTGAGGACAGTGCTTCAGACCTTGAGAGAGAAGAAGTTATATGCAAAATTCTCAAAGTGTGAGTTCTGGTTAGAGTCAGTGGCATTCTCGGGTCATATAGGGTCGAGTGAGGGGATCAAGGAGGATCCGAAGAAGGTGGAAGCAGTACAGAGTTGGCCCAGACCGTCCTCAGCTACAGAGATCCAGAGCTTTCTTGGTTTGGCAGGTTATTACCGTCGATTTGTTGAGGGATTTTCTTCTATTGTAGCGCCTATGACAAGGCTGACCCAGAAGGGCGCTCCGTTCAGGTGGACAGAGGAGTGTGAGGAGAGCTTCCAAAAGCTCAAGACAGCTTTGACTACAACCCCAGTATTGGTATTGCCTTCAGGTTCGGGGTCTCATACAGTTTATTATGATGCGTCGCGAGTTGGACTCGGTGCGGTGTTGATGCAGGACCGTAGGGTGATTACCTATGTGTCCAGACATCTGAAGGTGCATGAGAAGAACTATCTTGTCCACAACCTTGAGTTAGCTGCTATTGTTCATGCCTTGAAGATTTGGAGGCACTATTTGTATAGTGTCCCTTATGAGATCTACACTAATCACCGGAGTTTGCAACATCTGTTGAAGAAGAAGGATCTTAATTTGCGTCAGGGGAGGTGGTTAGAGCTGCTTAAGGATTATGATATCACTATTCTGTACTATCCCGGGAAGGCCAATATGGTAGCCGATGCCTTGAGTCATAGGGCGGAGAGTTTGGGGAGCTTAGCATATTTACCAGCAGCAGAGAGGCCATTGGCACTGGATGTTCAGGTCTTAGCCAACCAGTTTGTTAGATTGGATATTTCTGAGCCAAGTCGAGTTTTGGCTTGTGTGGTCTCCCAGTCTTCTCTTTATGATCGTATCAGGGCGCATCAGTATGATGACCCCCATCTACTTATCCTTAAGGACACGGTTCAACACGGTGATGCTAAGGAGGTCACTATTGGTGATGATGGTGCATTGAGTATGCAGGGCAGGTTATGTGTGCCCAATGTGGACGAATTGCAGGAGTTGATTCTTCAGGAGGCTCACAGCTCGCGGTATTCTATTCATCCGGGTGCCGCAAAGATGTACCAGGACTTGAGGCAGCATTACTGGTGGAGGAGGATGAAGAAAGACATAGTGGAGTATGTTGCCCGATGCCTAAATTGTCAGCAGGTGAAGTATGAGCATCAGCGACCGGGTGGATTGCTTTAGAAGTTAGAGATTCCGGAGTGGAAGTGGGAGTGGATCACTATGGATTTCATTATTGGACTCCCACGGACTCAGCGGAAGTTTGATGCAGTTTGGGTGATTGTGGATAGACTGACCAAGTCAGCTCATTTCATTCATGTGATGACTACTTATTCCTCCGAGCAGCTGGCTCGAGTTTATATTCGCGAGATTGTCAGGCTTCATGGCGTGCTGGTATCTAACATCTCTGATCGGGGTACGCAGTTTACATCACGATTCTGGAGGGCCGTACAGCGTGAGTTGGGTACTCGAGTGGAGTTGAGCACATCATTTCACCCTCATACGGACAGACAGTCCGAGCGCCCTATTCAGATTCTTGAGGATATGCTCTGTGCGTGTGTGATTGAGTTTAGAGGTTGTTGGGATCAGTTCTTGCCCTTTGCAGAGTTTGCCTACAACAACAGTTATCAGTCCAGCATTCAAATGACACCGTATGAGGCTCTGTATGGTAGGCAGTGTCGTTTATCAGTGGGTTGGTTCAAGCCGGGCGAGGCTAGGTTATTGGGCACAGACTTGGTTCAGGACGCTTTGGAGAAGGTTAAGGTAATTCAGTATAGACTTCGCACAGCCCAGTCCAGACAGAAGAGTTATGCAGATCGAAAGGTTCGCGATGTGGCATTCATTGTTGGAGAGTGAGTCTTGCTCCAGGTTTCACCTATGAAGGGTGTTATGAGATTTGGAAAGAAGGGCAAGCTGAGCCTAAGGTTCATTGGTCTATTTGAGGTGTTGCGGCGAGTTGGGGAGGTTGCTTATGAACTTGCCTTGCCTCCTAGTCTAGCAGGAGTTCATCCGGTATTCCATGTTTCTATGCTCCAGAAATATCACGGCGATCTGTCTCATGTGTTGGATTTCAGCTCAATCCAGTTGGACAAGGATCTATCTTATGTTGAGGAGCCAGTGGCTATTTTGGACAAGCAGGTTCGAAACCTAAGGTCAAAGAACTTTGCATCAGTAAAGGTTCAGTGGTGGGGTCAGCCAGTCGAGGAGGCGACTTGAGAGACCGAGCAGGATATGCGCAACCGTTATACTCATCTTTTCACCACTTTAGGTATGTCTCTATGCTCGTTCAAGGATGAACGATTGTTTTAAGAGGGGGAGGATGTAACGACTTGGCCGGTCATTTTGAGAGTAATAGCTCTGATCCCCTATTAACTACTTTCCCCATATCTATTTTCTTCTATTGTGACTTGCCGGGAGGTTTCATTTTGGTTTTTGGAGTGTTTTGGGATACTTAGTCCCTAAATGAGAGCTTAAGTCTTAGAATTTGAACCGTAGTCGAAAAAATATGGAGACGGCTCCGGAATGGAATTTTGTCGATTCCGTTAGCTCTGTTGGGTATTTTGGGCTTGGGGGCGTGTCCGGATTGCGTTTTGGAGGTCCGTAGCTCAATTAGGCTTGAAATGGCGAAAGTTGAATTTTTGGAGTTTTGGACCGGTAGTGGAATTTTTGATATCGGGGTCGGATTCCGATTCCGAAAGTTGGAGTCGGTCCGTAATGTTGATTATGACTTGTGTGCAAAATATGGGGTCAATCGGATATGGTTTGGTTGGTTTCGGCATCAGTTGTCGAACTTGGAAGTTTCAAGTTCTTTAAGTTTGAATCGGAGGATGATTCATGATTTTAGCATTGTTTGATGTGATTTGAGGGCTCGACTAAGTTTGTATGGTGTTTTAGGATTGGTTGGTATATTTTTTTGAGGTTCCGAGGGCCTCGGGTGATTTTCAGGGTGAGTTTTGAGCGAGTACGGGCTTTTCGGCACTCTAATGTTGTTCTGGGTGTCTTTGAAAGTGCGGACCGCACATTTTTGGAGTGCTGAGGCAAAAGGGAAGTGCAGACCTCAGGGGAATTGTGCGGACCGCACAATTTTGTGTGTGGTCGCACTTCAGGCCGCAGAGGAGTGTGCGGGCGGCACAATTTTTTGTGCGGCCGCACTGAGTAACTCAGATTCGCTGGTCCGACTTCGGAAGCTTATATCTTTTGATATACGAGAAATTTTGAGATGATTCAAAAATGAAATTTGTATCCCTTCGTGTCTAGTTTCCAGAAAGATAAAGAAGTCATCATTTGAATATATGTAGAGAAAGGTATGGCCAAAATACTAAAGCCCGGCAGTGCAGTCACCAAGAGAGTGCGGCCGCAATATTTTTGTGCGACCGCAGGAGCTGGGAAATGCGACCGCACTTGGAATTGTGCGGAATGCACATGGTGAGTTTAGAGAATGCACTATATAACCGAGGCTTAGTTTATTATTTTATTTTTGGACCTTGTGAGCTAGGTTTGAGATGATTTGTCGTGGGTTTTTCAAGAAATTCATCTGGGTAAGTGATTCTAATTCGGATTTGGTTAATATACATGAATATATCACTGATTTCATCATTTAATTAGTACTTTGAGATGGAAATTTGGAAAAAATTGTAGAAACTTCATAAACCACAAATTGAGGATTTGAAGGCCGAGTTGTGATCGGAATTGACTAATTTTGGCATGGTTGGACTCGTGAGTGAATGTGTGTTCATATTTTGTGACTTTTACCTGATTTCAAGACGTGGATCCAGGGAGGCGTTTTCGGCATTTTTCTAATTTCTTGCTTTAGCTTTGATTTCATTAGCTAGATTAGTTTCTTGTAGCTATATTTACGTTATGTAATTTATTTGGCTAGATTTGGGCCACTCGGAGCTGGATATTCGTGGGAAAGGCGTTGTGACTGATTGATTGAGCTTGGTTCGAGGTAAGTGGCTTGGCTAACCTTGTGTGGGGGAACTCCCCTTAGGATTTGGTATTGTTTGATATGTGAGCGCCGTGTACGTGAGGTGACGAGTACGTACACGGGCTATTTGTTGTAAAACCCCATTTTTCACTAAGTCATAACCTGTGTCCCTTTATTTGAACTACGCTAGCATATGTAACTATCCTGTTTAGTTAGAATAGCATGCCTACGTGTTTTAACTGCCTATTTGAACTCTGTGCAGCATGTTTAGTGAAATTAACTGCTTTCCTTGACTTGAACTTAGTCTAAACTGTAGGTTTCTTGTTGTAATTGTTAATTCTATTGGTTGAGATGCATATTTACTTTGGGACTACGGAACGGTATTCCGGGAGATCCCCCTGTACTGCATATTTACTTTGGGACTACGGAACGGTATTCCGGGAGATCCCCCTATTTTGCATATTTACTTTGGGACTACGAAATGGTATTCCGGGAGATCCCCCCTGCACATTTACGTTTGGGACCTCGAGACGGTATCTCGGGATATCCCCTGTCATTATCACTATGTTCTAAGCTATTGTCTTTCATTGATTCTATTCCTGTTAGATTTCTGTATTTACTTTTACTGTGATAATTCATTCTGCCTTATTTCATTATATTTATACCAGTAGGGCCCTGACCTGATCTCGTCACTACTCAACCGAGGTTAGACTTAGCACTTACTAGGTACTATTGTGGTGTACTCATGCCCTTTCCTGCATATGTTTTTTCGTGTACATATCCAGGTTCATCGTACCAGCCTCATCACTAGTTGCAGTCGTTGCTGCTTATTGGAGACTTCAAGGTACATCTGCCCGCGCCCCAGATCCTCGGAGTCCCCCTCTATCCCCCTATGTTCATTTTTCCTCTTTGTTTAGAAATGATGTATAAAACAGTTAAGACTTCTTAGTAGCTTGTGACTTGCGGGTTTTTGGGTTTTGAGAATTGTTTGGTACATTTCAAAGGTGATAATTGTATATGCCGAGTGGCATTTAGTTGCTTATTAGATATTTGTTACTGTTAGTGGTTTATGTTTATGTTTTTATCTCATTTCTGCAAAGTGTTAGGCTTACCTAGTCGTAGAGACTAGGTGCCGTCACGACAACTCACAGAGGGATAAATTGGGTCGTGACAATAAATAACCTTAGATTATAATTAAAGGATAAAAAACTAAAGAAAAGGAGACTAAAATGAGTGGTAAAATCACCATTCATAAACACACCCAACTTAAAGTCTTTGCTTCTCCTCAAGAAAATCAAAACCACAAACGTAATGAGGCTCTAACATTTAAAATTAAATTAGCATCGCTATCATCTTCAAATCACATTCTCCAATTACGCACAACACTTATTGCTTTGGTTGTTACTAATAATTAGCTCAAGCATGTAAACTTCAACTAAATAACTCCCTAATTTAAAACAATCTCAAGAATGCAATGGAGTTTCAAATTAATTAAGTGACAACAATCAAGTCTCAAGAAGTGACTCAAAAGCACTAGCCTACTACATATGCTCAATTTACTCAATTCGAAATTTATCAATCACTCGCAGATTCTTGTGAAATTTCTGTTACTCTGCAGAAACAGGCATATCAACGCAGAAGCGAGTTCGCAAACAAACTTCCAGCGCAGATGCAGTGCATTGTTCATAGATGCGATTTCTGTCTTACAGCTCTTTCTCCAGAGATGCGGACCATTTTGCGCAGATGCAATTTCACTGGATGTTGTTACACTTCATCAAATCCTTTTTCTCAATTTCATTTCATTTGATTTCGATTCTCTTCATGACTCATTGTACCTGAAAATCTAGTAATGCACACTATAAATAACCTTAGATTATAATAAAAGGATAAAAAACTAAAGCAAAGGAGACTAAAATGAGTGGTAAAATCAACATTCATCAACACACCCAACTTAAAGTCTTTGCTTCTCCTCAAGCAAATCAAAATCACAAACTTAATTAGGCTCTAACATTTAAAATTAAATTAGCATCACTATCATCTTCAAATCACATTCTCCAATTACGCACAACACTTATTGCTTTGGTTGTTACTAATAATTAGCTCAAGCATGTGAACTTCAACCAAATAACTCCCTCATTTAAAATAATCTCAAGAATGCAATGGAGTTTCAAAATAATTAAGTGACAACAACCAAGTCTCAAGAAGTGACTCAAAAGTACTAGTCTACTACATATGCTCAAATTACTAAATTCGGAATTTATCAATCACTCGCAAATTCTTGCGAAATTTCTGTTACTCGCAGAAACAGACACACCAATGCATAAGCGAGTCTGCAGAAGCAAACTTCCAGTGCAGAAGGGATACCACAAATGTTGTGCATCGTTCACATTTGCTATTTCTATCTCACAGCTCTTCTTCTGCAGATGCGGACCATTTCTCGCAGATGCGAGACCGCTGATGCAGACCATTTTGCACAGACACGATTTCACAGGATGCAGTTTCTCATCTTCAACTGTTTTTGCTCAATTTCACTTCAATTGATTTCGATTCTCTTCATGACTCATTGTACCTGAATTATAGAAATGTACACCATAAATAACCTCATATTATAATAAAAGGATACAAAAACTAAAGCAATGGAGACTAAAATGAGTGGTAAAGTCACCACTCATCAACACCCCCATCTTAAAGTCTTTACTTGTCCTCAAGCAAATCAAAACCATAAACTCAATGAGGCTCTAATATTTAAAATTCGAGTAGCATTGCTATCAACATCAAACAACATTCTCTAATTACACACAACATATTTGGCTTAGGTTGGCACTAATAATTAGGCGCAAGCATGTGAACTTCAACCATATAATTCCCTCATTTAAAACAATCTCAAGAATGCAATGGAGTTTCAAAATAATCAAGTGACAACAACCAAGCCTCAAGAAGTGACTCAAAAGTACTAGTCTACTACATATGCTCAATTTACTAAATTCAGAATTTATCAATCACTCGAAGATTCTTGCGAAATTTCTGTTACTCGCAGAAACAGACATATCAATGCATAAGCGA
Organism: Nicotiana tomentosiformis; assembly: GCF_000390325.3. Taxonomy (NCBI): domain Eukaryota; kingdom Viridiplantae; phylum Streptophyta; class Magnoliopsida; order Solanales; family Solanaceae; genus Nicotiana; species Nicotiana tomentosiformis. The sequence continues at coordinate 83,780,784 of NC_090818.1, forward strand.
GTCTGCAGAAGCAAACTTCCAGTGCAGAAGGGATACCGCAGATGTTGAGCATCGTTCACCTATGCTATTTCTATCTCACAGCTCTTCTTCCGCATATGCGGACCATTTCTCGCAGATGCGGACTATTTTGTGCGGATGCAATTATACTGGATGCTCTTTCACTTCTTCAACTCTTTTTGCTCAATTTTACTTCAATTGATTTCTATTATCTTCATGACTCATTGTACCTGAAAATCTGGCAATGCACACCATAAAAAGCCTCAGATTATAATAAAATGATATAAAAACTAAAGCAAAGGAGACTAAAATAAGTGGTAAAATCACCACTCATCAACACTCCCAACTTAAAGTCTTTGCTTGTCCTCAAGCAAATCAAAACTAGAAACTCAATGAGGTTCAAACATTTAAAATTCAATTTGAATTGATATCATCTTCAAATCACATTCTCCAATTGTACACAACACTTATGGCTTTGGTTGGTACTAATAATTAGGCTCAAGCATGTGAACTTCAACCAAATAACTCTCTCATTTAAAACAATCACAAGAACGCAATGGAGTTTTTAAAATAATCAAGTGATAACAACCAAGTCTCAATAAGTGACTCAAAAGTACTAGTCTACTACATATGCTCAACTTACTCAATTAAAAATTTATCAATCACTCGTAGATGCGAGTCTTGTGCAATTTTGGTTACTTCGCAGAAGCGGACATATCAACTCATAAGAATACTTCCAGCGCAGATGCAGTGCATCATTCGCGGAAGCAATGTTTAACTCATAGCTCTTCTTGCGCAGATGTGAACCATTTCTCGCAGATACGAGATTGCATATGCTGACCATTTTGCTTATATGTGTTTTCACTGGATACAATTTCACTTCTACAAATCTTTTTGCTCAATTTTACTTCAATTGATTTCGATTCTCTTCATGACTCATTGTACCTAAAAATCTAGCAATGCACACCATAAATAAACTAAGAATATAATAAAAGGATACAAAAACTAAAGGAAAGGAGACTAAAATGAGTGGTAAAAGCACCACTCATCAACACCCCAGCTTATAGTCTTTGCTTGTTCTAAAGCAAATTAAAACCAGACACTCAACGAGGCTCTAATATTTAAAATTAAATTAGCATCGATATCATCTTCAAATCACATTCTCCAATTACACACAATACTTATGGCTTTGGTTGGTACTAATAATTAGGCTCAACCATGTGAACTTCAAACAAATAACTCCCTCATTTAAAACAATCTCAAGAATGCAATGGAGCTTTTAAAATAATCAAGTGACAACAAACAAGCCTCAAGAAGTGACACAAACGCACTAGTCTACTACATATGCTCAATTTACTAAATTCAAAATTTATCAGTAACTCACAGATGTGAGTTTGTGCAATTTTGGTTACTTCGCAGAAGCGGACATATCAACGTTGAAGCGAGTCCGCATAAGTGGACTTCCAGCACATACACGATACTATAGATGCAGTGCATGGTTTGCATATGTGATTTCTGCCTCACAGCCCTTCTACCGCAGTTGTACACCATTTCTCGTAGATGCGAGACCGCAGATGCAAACCATTTTGCGTAGGTGCGATTTCATTGGATGCAGTTTCATTTCTTCAACTCTTTTTCTATATTTCACTTCAATTGATTTCGATTCACTTCATGACTCATTGTATTTGAAAATCTAGCAATGCACACCATAAATAACCTCGTATTATAATAAAAGGATACAAATACTAAAGCAAAGAAGACAAAATGAGTGGTAAAATCACCACTCATCCACACCCCCAACTTAAGGTCTTTGCTTGTCCTCAAGAAAATAAAAACCACAAAGTAAATGAGGCTCTAACATTTAAAATTCAATTAGCATCGCTATCATCTTCAAATCACATTCTCCAAATACGCATAACACTTATGTCTTTGGTTGGTACTACTAATTAGGCTCACGCATGTGAACTTCAACCAAATAACTCTCTCATTTAAAACAATCTCAAGAATGCAATGGTGTTTTAAAATAATCAAGTGGCAACAACCAAGCCTGAAGAAGTGACTCAAAAGCACTAGTCTACGACATATGTTTAATTTACTCAATTCGGAATTTATCAATCACTCGCAAATTCTTGTTAAATATCTGTTACTCCGCAGAAACGGACATATCAATGCAGAAGCGGACTTCCAGTGCAGAAGCGATACCGCAAATGCAGTGCATCATTCGTAGATGCGATTTCTGCCTCACAACACTTCTTTCGCAGATGCGGACCATTTCTTGTAGATGAGAGACCCCAGATGCAGACCATTTTGTGTATATGTGATTTCACTAGATGCGGTTTCACTTCTTCAACTCTTTTTGCTCAATTTAATTGAGTTCGATTCTCTTCTTGACTCATTGTACCTTAAAATCTAGCAATGCACACCATAAATAACCTCCGATTATAATAAAAGGATACAAAAACTAAAGCAAATGAGACTAAAATGAGTGGTAAAATCACCACTCATCAACACCCCTAACTTAAAGTCTTTGCTTGTCCTCAAGCAAATCAAAACCATAAACTCAATGAGTCTCTAACATTTTAAATTCAATTAGTATCGCTACCATCTTCAAATCACATTCTCCAATTACGCACATCATTTATGACTTTGGTTAGTACTAATAATTAGGCTCAAGCATGTGAATATCAACCAAATAATGCCCTCATTTAAAACAATCTCAAGAATGCAATGGAGTTTCAAAATAATCAAGTGACAACAACTAAGCCTCAAGAAATGACTCAAAAGCACTAGTCTGCTACATATGATCAATTTACTCAAATCGGAATTTATCAATCACTCGCAGATGCAAGTCTTGTGCAATTTTGGTTACTCCGTAGAAGCGGACATATCAACACAGAAGCGAGTCCGTAGAAGCAAACTTCCAGCACAAAAGTGATATTGCAGATGTGATGCATCGTTCGCAACTACAATTTCTACCTCATAACTCTTCTTCCGCTGATGTAGACCATTTCTCGCAGATGCGGAGCATTTTGCACAAATACAATTTTAGTGGATGCAGTTTAACTGATTCAACTATTTTAGCTCCATTTCACTTCAATTGATTTTGATTCTCTGCTTAAAGACATTGTACCTGAAAATCTGGAAATGCACACCATAAATAACCTTATATTATAATAAAATGATACAAAAACTAAAGCAAAGGAGACTAAAATGAGTGGTCATTTAAAATCAAAACCACAAACTCAATGAGGTTCTAACATTTAAAATCCAATTAGCATCGGTATCATCTTCAAATCACATTCTCCAATTACGCATAACACTTATGTCTTTGTAATGAAGAAGGATGGTTCTATGCGCATGTGTATTGATTATCAACAGTTGAACAAGGTTACAGTGAAGAACATGTATCCATTTCCTCGTATTGATGACCTATTGAATCAGCTACAGGGTACCAGAGTGTTCTAAAAGATTGAATTGTGGTCAGGCTATCATCAGTTCAAGATTCGGGAGCCGATATTCCGAAGACTGCCTTCATGACTCGGTATGGTCATTACGAGTTCCTTGTGATATTATTTGGGCTGACCAATGCCCCAACAACATTCATGCACTTGATGAACAGTGCATTCCAACCATATCTTGACTCATTCATCATTATGTTTATTGACGACATCTTGGTGTACTCCTGGAGCCGGGAGGATCATGAGCAGCACCTGAGGACCATGCTCCAGACCTTGAGAGAAAATAAGTTGTATGCAAAAATTTTAAAGTGTGAATTCTGACTTGATTCAGTGGCATTTTTGGGTCTTTTAGCGTCGAGTGAGGGGATCAAGGTAGATCCTAAGAAGGTTTTTACAGTGCAGAGTTGGCCTAGACCGTCTTCAACTACTAAGATCCGGAGTTTTCTTGGTTTGGCAGGGTATTATCGTTGCTTCGTAGAGGGTTTCTCATCTATTACTGCACCTATAACCATATTGACCCAGAAGGGTTCTTCGTTGAGGTGGAACGAGGAGTGTGAGGAGAGATTTCAAAAGCTCAAGACTGTTTTGACTACAACCCTAGTGTTGGTGTTGCCTACGGGTTCAGGGTCTTACACTATGTACTGTGATGCGTCACATGTTGGCCTCGGCGCGATGTTGATGCAGGACGGTGGGGTTATTACCTATGCGTCTAGACAACTGAAGATACATGAGAAGAACTATTATGTCCATGACCATGAGTTAGCAGCTATTGTTCATGCCTTGAAGATTTGGCTGCACTATTTGTACATTGTCTCTTGTGAGGTTTATACTGACCACCAGATTCTACAACATCTGTTCAAATAGAAATATCTTAACTTGCGGCAGCGGAGATGGTTATAGTTGGTTAAGGACTATGATATCACCATTCTGTATCATCCCGGGAAGGCTAATATGGTGGTTGATGCCTTGAGTCGTAAGGCGGAGAGCTTGGCAAGTTTAGCATATCTACGGGCAGCAGAAAGGCCATTAGCATTGGATGTTCAGGTCTTGTCCAACCAGTTTGTTAGATTGGATATTTCGGAGCCGAGTCGAGTTTTGGCATATGTGGTTTCTCGGTCTTCTCTATATGATCGTATCAGAGAGCGTCAGTATGACAACCCCTTCTACTTGTCCTCAAGGACACAATTTAGCCCGGGGATGCCAAGGAGGTCACTATCGGGGATGACAGTGTGTTACGGATGCAGGGCAGGCTATGTGTGCTCATTATAGATGGTTTGCATGAGTTGATTCTTTAGGAAGCCCACAGTTCGCGGTACTCCATTCATCCGGGTGTTGCTAAGATGTATCAGGACTTGAGGCAGCACTACTGGTGGTGGAGGATGAAGAAAGACATAGTGGAGTATGTAACTTGGTGCCTAAATTGTCAACAGGTGAAGTATGAGCATCAGCAGCCAAGTGGATTGCTTCAGAGGCTAGAGATTCCAGAGTGGAAATGGGAGCGGGTTACTATGGATTTCATTCTGCGGCCCATTTTGCGGTCGCGGACTTAACCTGGAGGGTCATTTTTATCACTTTTTGTCCAGGAATTTTGGGCCATAATAAATAGAATTACTAGAGTTTTTGTGGACCATCTTGTCTGAAAAAGAGGCTACACTTAGAGAATTGAATACACCATTATTTTGGAAGCTTTTGATAGAGAATCCAAGACTTTGTCATCTTTGTAAGCTTTATGACTTTATTTATTACTTTGTTCTTGTATTCTAGTATGAGTAACTAACTTTAAATACTAAGGTTGTGGACCCTAAGTGGGTGTAATGTTAATGGGTGTTTATCATTTAATATATATATATATATATATATATATATATATATATATATATATATAATGGTTGGTTGATTTCTATTCATTTCTCATACTTCATTTATGGTCAATGGTTGCAAACATTGACTAGTGCCATTTTACTCTATCTTTACTTGGAAAACTGGGTTAGAGTTTGGTAGAATTGAATAGCAGGAACTCAAGGCTTTAAACCTTATTTAATAGAATCGCTTAGGGATAAGTGGGTTCTACTTGGCATAAATTGGTTGTTCTCAATTGTAACTCTTTTATATTTGGGAAAATCATAAAGAGGAAATACTACCAACTTATTGAAAAATATTGGGTAGTCATTTAGGAACCATTTTCATAGCAAAAGTCCTTCCATTAGAAATATGTCATATTAATACCGATAGTATTATATTCCATTGATGGAGACACAACCTTGGTTTCTTAATCAAATTAATCAATTCTCTTAACAAAATAACTTTTCTTGACAATTCACAATTACAAAGCTCTTTTTAAACTAACGGAGTAGAACTACGGCTTAAGTCAAGTTTCACACTACTCAAGTAACCTTTTCACACCTATTCCCTGTGGGATTTGACCCCAACCTAGTTAGATTATTATATTTGGTATAGACCGTCTTACACCATTTATATATGTGTAATTTGAGTGTAATCATCAACATTATCATCATTGAACAAGAAGGAATACTCCTCACTGTCGTCTTTGTCCTTGACCGGTATCTTCTTTTTTAGCTGCCCCCATTTGAAGATGGCCTTGATGCCTCTTCACATCTTTATCATGAATTTTTCCTTCTTCTTATTTTTCTATCTTTTGAAAGTCTTCCTGAAGATCATCAGGGACCTTGGCCATATTGCCATATGCTGCCTCGAGCCTGCTAATAGAATCTGCTAACTTCTCATGAGACTCTGCCTGTTGTTTCTGGTCCTCTACCTATGTCTTCATCTCTTCTTTAGTACAATACTCAGGCATAGACCAGGAGTGCAAGAGTCCATTCGGGAGTTGTAACACTAAGTCACGAATGGAGACAAGCTAGGAATTCAGCATCCCAAATGGTCCCTCGGGTAGTATCCCTGTGAGGACTCTGGTCAAACAACTGTGGTGATCTTCCTCTTCTTGCTTTTTACTGCACTACCCTCACCAGTCACTCTCAATAGATGAAAGGATTTGTTGGCCGGTAACTAACGATAGGTGCTACGCACATCAACATCTGCCTGCCGACATAACTCTATGATTAACGAAGGGAACATCGAGCTTGGATTGTCTTGTAGCAAGTACTCTTTTAGCTCCTAAAAGATATAATAATTGACATTTACATGAATGCCATCAAGTATGCATGCAATCATCATGCACCTGACATATGAAACATCAGAGACATTGCCATAAGAAGAGACTCCATTACAGATGATGTAAAGCCACATCTTGACCTCAGCTGTGAAGTCAACGAATTTTAAACCCTTCCTCTTGTTGGCCCACTTCGCTCTCTTGTTTGAGGGATAACTTTTAGATGCTAGCCACTCTCTATTTGAGCATGTTTTTTTTTCTCGTACCGACTCAAGTGGATGCTTTGGAAGCCCAAAAAACATCATTGATCTGCTCAAGTCCAAATCACACTATTTTGCCCTTATGGTGAGTTGTGGGTCGTTGAAGTTTATACACTTAAGGTTGGTGTAAAACTCACAAACCCATTCCTAATTTTCATCACACGGAGTAGGCATGAAACAATTCCAACCAGTGGTCTATAGACGGTCATAGAAATCTGGAAGTAGCTCGGCTAATCTATCCCCAAAGATCCCCTTTTCCAGTAGGACCTTCTTTATAAGAAGATTGTCATAGTATCAGTGGTGACAATCAATGGACATGAAGCGATAATTGTCGAATTGCTCTTCTACAGCCTCTTCTTCAATTTCAAGATCATGTGCCATATTTTCATTCATCTTTGAGTCCATATTTTAAGTTCAAAGTACCTAAAAAATCAAAACAAAGTTAGTCGGGCATTATAGTCATGTTAAGAAATTCAAAATACATCAATTAGTCCAAAGAATCGAGCCAAATGGGCCGAGCAAGCCATAGTTGCAAAGCTACTAGTTTTGCAAAAATTGGCCAGTCATCGCACCTGCGGAAGAAGCATCGCAGGTGCGGTTCCGCTTCTATGATTTTCACTGCTCAACATAAACTTGCACCTGCAGAACTTTCATCGCAAGTTCGGTTCCACATATGTGGTAAAAGTCTTGCTTCTTCGGTTTTTCACATCTCAGCCAATTTCGCACTTGCTTAACAATTCATCATAGGTGCAGGACGCATATGCAGCCTTTACTTCACAAAAGCGATTTTCACCAGATTTTGAAGGGCCCAGAAACTGTCGACTCTTTTCAATTCAAATCACGTTTTTGGCACAAAAGTTATACTCAAGACTTCTAAATTTGTGCACTACATGATTACACAACTTGATTACACATGATCTCAAGGCACTTAGCACATAAATTTCTCTCGAATAAATCACCGAACACTTAGCAAGAAACGAGAGAGTTTTGATCCTTTAAAGTAATCGGGTACTCAGACTTCTACAACTACACTTAACCAATTTTCCTCACCCGAACACTAACAATTATCGAGATGGGATAAAGAGGCTGTGGGAAATAGCTATGCATAAAAGTATAAGATAACGAGAGAAGAAGAAAATCGGGGAAAAAGAGAGAGTAGCTAAGAGACAAAGGGAAAAAGATGATTACCTGATTTCCTTGTGTGTAGGCAGTAGGATTCGAGTAATAGTTTCCTTGTGTGAAATATGAGAGGGGTTTTGGGTTGGGAGAATAGAGTTCAGACTCTGACCTGCTGAAGGGCATATTGGATCTTTAAAATTATCCGACGAGTCGCATCTACAGATATTTGAACATTTCTGCGGCTCCGCTTATGCGGTTAGGAATCTACTTCTGTGTAAGTTTCGCTTCTACTACACTTTTCTCGCTTCTGTGGTTCTGCACCTGCGAGAATATTTCTGAAGATGCGGTTAAACTAAAGTCTAGATAGAAAATTGGGAATCCACTGTTTGTTGTTCTTCCAACACCTCAAACTTCTCAAATCAACTCTGAAAATTCTAAAACTCTGCAGATTAGTCAAAAATAATATACTAACCTATTCTAAAAATGAAAATTTAAAAAATGACTTAAAATTTTGGAGACGATGGGTTGCCTCCTACCAAGCGCCGCATTTAATGTCGTGGCACGACGCTTACCAACTCCGTTACTTTTCACTCCACTGGGAGGATATGAATTGGAAACCTAACTTCGAATCAAATTTGTGACCACGGGCGGCGTGGGGGTGGCAAGTAGATGATCAAGCCAAACATTAATTTATTCATTTTGTATTTCTTAGCTTTCTTTTGAGGAATGCCTTTTTACGTTCTTCACTTTACCTATCATTGTTATCTCTTTTTTTTATTTTAAACCTACCTGACCACATAAGATTGGGCATGGATCCATTACCCCTTTTATCAAATCTTTTGCTTAATCAGTCCAACTTCCTAAGTCCAATTCAGAAATACCTAAATCCTAAAAGGCATGTCCATTATTGAACAAAATCGCAGAATCAAGTTAAGAAACTATTTTGTCATGCTAATAAACGACAGTGACCAAATACTAAAGTTAAAAGAAGTTAATGACTAAAACATGAAATTAACACAATTAAACATGCTTAGTGATAATTAATCATGTGACCAACATCAAATGCATTCAAACAATCGCTTAAGAAGTCTAAATGCTCTTAACATGCAGTGGCTGCTACTAATCGTGGTTAACAACTAATATAAAATTAGTAGATAGTCATGTGTGCCTTTCTTAACTAAGTAGAGATAAAAAGAAACCAAAAAACAACAACAACAACAACAACAACAATAACAACAACAACAACAACAACAACAACAACAACAACAACAACAATAACAACAACAACAACAACAACAACAATAATAATAATAATAAACACAAAAGAAACAAAAGAGAAGAGTGTACCTATCGGAGTAAAGTAGAACCAGGTGAGACTAGATGGTGCATGATTTGGTGGTATCTAACCACCAACGGACCTTTCTCCATTAGAACCACCTTGAACTTCATATTCACTAAGCTAGTTTAAAGCTTTATTACTTACGAATTTCCACCAATGGGTGGATCTACCATGAGTAAGGGCTATTGGGAGGTTAGGCAGTGGCATGGATGGGCTTTTGCATGAACTCCGGTCGATCAATGATGAGTTGATCGGCACTGACATTCATTGAATGAATAGATACTTAAATCACTAGATTGATCTCTCTAAGATCTATCTAATGATGTAACTATTAAGACTTATTGATCGATGATGGTCGATGAAATCAAGAAGGGAACGAACAGGATAGGGTTTCGAATTTGGTAATGATGGAGTGACATTTGGGGCAGAAGAGTGTAGAGGGGGAGGAGAGGAGAAGAAAAATAATGGTTTGAGGTTGTTTGGTTGACTTCGCCGATAGAGGCAATTTCCGGCCGGTGGTCAACAGTGGTTGGAGTGGTGGTAGGCGGCATAGGCGACCTCTGAACGCCCAGGAGAGGACAGGATTTGAAGATAATTTGGGGAGGAATTGAAAGATTGAATTTTTGGACTTCACTTTTATTAAAAATCAAATTGAACCAAAACGATATAGTTTAAATGTATAACTACATCGTCTTGTGTTCTAGGGGCTGAGGGACCTGGATCGGGTAAAGATGGAAATGGGCTGGTGAGTTAAAAAGCAATTAGGCCATTGGATGTTTGGCCCAGTTTGAGTGTAAGACTAACAAGTCCCTCTCCTTTTCTTCTTTCCTCAAATTTTAAAATTAGCCAATTTTAAATTTAATTCCTAATTACATCCTATTTTACACAATTAACCTATTTATATGTTTTACCTAATATTTACCCTAATTAGAGCTGCAAATTAATAAATGGAAATAAGAAATTAAACCTAAAATGCAGAAATAGCTAAATGTATTTTTTGTGATTTTGGTGTCTTAAAAATGCAATTTAATATGTGGTTAATGTTAAAATGTAATTAAATCCCTAAAATGCAATTAATGGAAGACAACAAATATTATTTTATGACTTAGGATATTCTCGCTATGCAAAAATGCAAATAAATTCAATAAAATGCAAACAAACAAAAATAAAGATCCCTAAAGTTCTACAAAATAATAAAGGATTGGAAATTATTTTGAGGTATTTTTAGGAGCAATTCTGTGTAGGGAAAAAATTAGGTGCTCATAATTAAAAGCTAAGTGGAGGTAAGGTTGACTTTTTGAGTGAAACTTAGAAATTTTAAGAAAGGTGCATTGTTTGTGAAAAGTTATGAGATCCACTTATAAGGAATTGAATAAATATGAAGAAGAAGAAGAAAATGGTCTTGAAAAGAAAGGAAAAAAACTATAACTTACAAAAAGAATGTGTGTTGTATATATCAAAAAATAATTATTCCTTGCTAGTGGCAACGTTTTCTTTAGTTGTGCTTAAAGAACTGAGAGCTTGGTGTTATTATTTTGTGAAGGTTAGGGTGTGGTTCAATACAAATATGGGGTTTGACATGTTAATGTATATGTATTAGAGTGCTTAGGGAGGTGTAGTATTATCCAAATTGTATCATACCCACCCAGCAGCCTATATTACAATATCGTCATAAAGAACTTCCAAATCAGCCATGACTTGATGAATGAAGTTCAACACTGTGGCGAATAACATAGCCTTAGTCATCTTTTCACAATCATTGCACTTCTTGGCGGTGTAATTGGCTATTTCATAAATTCTGGTCTTTGTGGCCCTCTGGTACCGAAACATCTGTCTGATTTGCTGCTCTCGGACTTCCACCAACTATTGGGCCTCGTCTCTCTTATTTTGCAAGTTTATCATATTTTCCTCTAGCTGGTTTAGTAAGTTATAACAATGCTCCCTTTCTGCCCTAAAATCTTCAGCTTGTCTACCCAATTCATTTTCAAAGGCACTCAAATCTTTCCTTAAGCCAAAAACCTCTTCTTCATGCACCTGTTTTGCTTGACAAGAAAATCTTAGATAGTTTTACAAGTATTCTCCTAATTGGATTTGGATTATCATGTTTCGAGCCCTTTCTAGTTCTTTCTCAGTTTTTGTCAAGTCGGCCGCATGGTCAAACACTTTGTGCCTCAAGTTGGCGATGATTTTTTATCCCTTTCGCTTCTCACTTATATATCTGATACTCTTTCGATTTCTCGGAGCTGGGCTCGAAGGGCCTCATTTTGGCGAGCCAATCTCTTCTTTTTGCCCTCATCCTCATGGGCTTGCAATTATTTCTCGAAGTTAACGACTCTCAATTTCTCTTTCAAGATACTTATAGTGGCTCGGTATTTTTCTTCTTTTGATACCCAAGCCCACTCTTCTTGTGCTCCATCAACAAACTCTTGGACGTGGGGCCTCTTGGCAGGTCTCTCAGGCTCATCATTCACTATTGCTCTCTTCTCATGCCAAACAATGTATCCGAGTTCAACCTCACCTTTTGACAAGTCATGTACTTGGGTATCTGGTCCCAAATACTGGCATTCACTCAAAATCTGATGAACCATGTTTTCGAGAAACTGAGCTTCGAGATGATTAGATGATTATTTATTAATCGCGCCTAAGAGAAACTACGATGTTCATGATCAATTAATATTTTCAAGTATAAGATTAGATGTGAAAGTCTGAAGTTATGGAACTTATTCGTTGTGGAGCCTGTGTAAGACTTAGCAAATGAAACTAAGGATCATCATAATTAATTGCCTAACTTTGTTTGTTTATGCGAATTAAATGTTGTTAATGGTTTAAGTTGAAATAATATAATTAACTTACGTGATTATTCAATTTATGTAAGGAGTACTATTCTAGAAATTATTTGAGGTTCATGAAGTATTAGATCATAAAGGGGAAGGTGACTTTATTCGACGTGATCAGAATTTTGGGCTTAGATATCCATAGAGTACATGGAAATAGAAACTAGGCTCAGGTGGAAGCCCAAGTTCGTACAACATATATCTCTAAGGTTGGTACCCACACGCAAATAGTAGTCGGTCCAATTGGACCTCAAATTGTTGGGCCAAGGAGTTAAAGGCTCAGAGTTGTAACGATCTGACAGATCATTTTGTATTATTGTACCCCATTTCCTCTTTTTATGCTTCACACATGTGAGTTTGTAATTTTATGACTTTCGGGGTTGGTTAGTTTTGTCCCAGGAAGAGTTCGGGTTGATTTGGACCCTTTGATTCTTGGCTTAGAAGCCTAAGTTGTTTATGTTGACCAATGTTTGACTTTTATAAAAATGACCTCGGAACGATGTTTGATGGCTCCAATTGCATTGTATCATGATTTTGGACTTGGGCGTATGCCCAAAATCGAATTCGGAAAATGGTAGGTTGATTTGTGTTGTTAGCCGAAAATTGGCAATTTCAGGTTTATAAGTTTGACCGTAGGTTGATTTTTGGCTATTGAGTTTGGAATTTTATTTTGGGACTTGAATAGGTCTATTATGCTATGTGGAAGTTTTCTGCAAAATTTGGTGTCAATTGGAGCTGATTTGGTACTATTCGGACGCTTTGTCGCAATTCTAAAAGTTCTTGAACTTTACTTTGCAATTCATGTGTTTTGGTGCTCGATTCATAGTTTTAGATGTTATTTTTGTCATTTGATATTGCGAGTGAGTTAGTATGATATTTTAGACTTGTGTGGATATTTGGTTTGGAGCTCCGAGGGCTCTGATGATTTTCGAACGTGTCACGAATTGGTTTGGACTGAAAACTGGACTGCTGCTGTGTTGATGCCTCAGGTGTCACAATTTGCAAACACCAGCATCACAATTGTGATCTTAGAAGGGGGGTCTCAAGTGTCACAATTACGATACATGGGTCGCAATTGCGAAGAGTGTCAGGATTTGAGTAGGCTCGCATTTGTGAGAAAAGTGTCGCATTTGCAATGAGAGCAGGCTTCGCAAATGCGAAGCCAATCCTAATGTTGTATTTGCGACTTCATCTTTGGTTGTCAGTGGCCGCATTTGCGAGGATTCCTTTGCAATTGTCGCAATTGTGACATCTGCAACTGAAAAAAAGGTTTGAAAGTCGAGATTTCATATCATTTTATTATATTTTAGAATCCTAGACTAGGTAGGAGGTGATTTGGAGAGGGGATTTATATCTACAAACATTGGGAGCGTGTGTCTAATCAATTTTCAACTATATTTCTTGATTATATATTAGATTTAGCATCAAATTTACGGGAATCAAAGAGTAAAATTTGGAACTTTTGTCAAAGTTTTGAAAAATAAAGATTTGAGTTTTGAGAGTCGATTGGACTCGGATTTGAAAACAAAACATATATATGGACTTGTGAGGTCATGGATAGTCGGAATCTACCCTTGGACCGGGGTTTTGACCAAGCGGGCCCGGGATTAACTTTTGTTGACTTTTTAATAAATGTGTAAAGGTCATAGCTTTATCTATTAATTATTTCCTCTTGCATTGTTTGATTATATTAATTCACTTTTTGTTAGATTTGAGCCGTGTAGAGGCGAATCTTAAGGGAAAAGCTATATTCGAGGGTTGATTTGGCCTAGTTGAGGTAAGTATCTTGCCTAACTTTGTGTGGGGGAACTACCTTTTAAGATTTGGATTGCTTGTGTTAATTGTACTATGTGGAAGACGTGTACACAAGGTGACGAGTATGTACACAAGCTATATGTGATATTTGACCGATTTAGGCTTTTAGACTTCTTCCATGCATTTGGTTGAATTTGTTATAACAGGTTACATCTTTCATTGTTAGATTTCTTCTCACATGCTCTAATTGACATTGTTAGGAGGTGTATCATAATACCACAATCCCTACACAAAGCGTCCCTTCTACCTCACCCCAATATATGCGGGTAGAGGTGTATCACAATACCACAATCCCTACACAAAGCAGTCCTGCCGCCTTACCCCAATATATGCGGGTGGAGGTGTATCACAATACCACAATCTCTACACAAAGTGGCCCTACCGCCTCACCCCAATATATGCGGGTGGAGGTGTATCACAATACCACAATCTCTATACAAAGCAGCCTTGCTGCCTTGCCCCAGTGTATGCAGGTGGAGGTGTAATCCCAATCACAATACCATATATAAACTCAAAGCGACATAGTTTGTCATTACATTTAAGGTCGCAATTTCCCATATCATTGGAATACTTCATGTTCATGCTCATCATGGAGAAAAACAACTCATTACATTAGCACATGCATGGTAAATCAATAAGTCGATTTCAATGGCACATGGGCCCAATTTCTTTTCTTAAGGTTCATCATCATTTAGCATAGGACATCTCCCTTTCATCTCGTTATTCACTCACTTGACATCTTGAGGCCATTAGCTAAGTTCATAGCTCTTGGGGACTTAACGTCGAAGTCATTTACATTAATTATTTTAGTAGCATGCATACTATGATTGAAACAATAGGGACATACAACACCTCATAATTCTCATTTTGGCAAACGGCCACATTTCATGTCCATACCATCACTTACTTGTACTTGCCATGGGTGATCATAGGATATCAAGAACATTTAAAATATTTAGGAACACCATAGCCTCTCCTCATGAGGGCGTAGGAGCTTATAACACATTGGAAACATAAGTACAAATACGTTCATTTCATAACCTTCCACACCATATATCACTTCACAATTACTTTCACCTACTTACAACATCATTATTTCATTGGCTCCCTTGGCCATACATATTATTCTTCATTTATGGCATTATGGTCGTATATCATATTCCGCACTTTTATTTCTTTACTTTCAAGGATTATCATCATAAACATCATCATATAGAATACTCTTGAAATACCTTTCCCCAAAGAGGGCAATACACACTTTCGACTTATGAATATGTGAGAACTCAAAACCTATTGGAAATACCTACCAAGCATAGCATTAGTTAGAGCAACCACATTTGGACATGACTTGAGTACATAAGCTTTTGGATAATTCTATTTTCGGAGTCAATTTGGAATAGTGGAATCAAGGCTCATTTCATAATATTTCACACATCATTTTATTTCATTGGCGCTATTGGCCACAAGTATAACTTTCATTCTTGGAACGGTGTCAACACTTTATAACCCCAAATCACTACTTTCACTTTCAAACAACTTTATAGATTATCGACAACAAAGAATCTCTAATCACGACTTTTAGAACACCTATGAGCAATTAAGAGTCTTAAGCACATTGAGACTTCTTACACAATTTGGCACAATAGCCTTCACTTGAAACACTACTTGGAGTCATAATATTTTTATACCCAACTCATACTTTGAACACATTCTCGAAGGATAACATCATATGATAAGAGCATTCGGAACACATTTTGAACATATACCTTTCAACATAAAGCTTATTCGGAATAGTTGATTTATAAAGAATAACACGGGACTTACAAGAACATCATGGGATTCAATTCTAGGAAAGAAGTTTAGCCAACATACCTCGCTTTGAGTTTTCCTTAAATTACTACAACGTTCCGAAAATTCTAGCAATCTCAATGTATTTTGAGACATAACAAAATTAAACCATAATTAGGAAGATATTCATGGTCTCAGCTCATTTGAGCATTTTATCAAATACTAGGTGTACAAATTTAACTACAAGGTTCTTCTACAAGATTTCCTTCATTCCTCAACCCAATCTTTACCCATTTAAGCTCAACAATCTTCCCACAAACCTTATTGGTACATGCATGTATAAATAATACTCGCATACCCAAGAATCATACTCCTAATCAACCATCTTCTACCCAAATTCGAAATGGAAAACTAGGATATGGAACCTTACCTCTTAGATGAAGAACTTGTGAGATTTCCTTGTTGGATTTCAAAGCTTGGACAAGATCTTGATGAGCAAAGCACTTGAGCTTATTCCTCTCTCTAGAACACTCTCACTTCTCTCTAAAATCATCAGATAATAGCCCCAAAATAAGCCCCAAATGCTATTTATCAAAATGGGTTCGGGTTATAAAAATAGGAAAACAGACCCTCCGAACTCAGGTCTGCGTTCGCACAATGGACTGCACAATGGGTATGCGGGTCACACAATGGACCGCAAAACTGATGCCCAAAACTGGGCTGCACTGGTCAGGTCTGCGATATTTTTGCGGTCTGCAGACCACTTTTGCAGTTCGCATAATGATTCTTCGGTCGCACATCTAACCGTAGAATCACATTCTTCCATCCTTGGGTAATTTGGTCATAACTTCTTGTAGGAGTGTCCAAATGATGAACGGTTTGAGGAGTTAGAAACTAGACTCGAAGATCTTTCATTTGATAGGTTGTTCATTATATAACTATTTATATATATGTATATATGCTCGTTCAAAGTTTGGTCTTGTGCGTACTCACTTGGAACTTTAGTCTATCATGTAATTTGCAACTTGACTTAGACTTAGGGCTCTCTTTAGACCCCACACCACTTATAATATGCCTCATACACTTATTATCATATCCAATTGATATCTATCATATTAATAGTCCTCGTCTGCACATAAAATAATATAATTAGCGCACATCAACTTTCTTAATAGCGCTTAAGTACTTCAAAATATTTCGGGGTGTTACACTCATGCGGTGACATAAAGAAATATTGTGATTGAAATTGTAAAATACGAGTATGAGGCGGTGCCTCAGTTATGACTCATGGTGTACATTCTATCCTAAAAGAGGCTTGTTGGTTGAACAGTTTATGTTGTTTTCTTTATTGTCTTACTTGTATTTATCCGTGTTTGACTACTTGTTGTTTTCATCATGTGTTTCGCTACTTGTTGCCTTTACCGCTTAAATTTCTATAATTAGCTTATATTATTAAACTGCTTATATGTCATTTACTTTCGCGTTTTCCATTATTAGACTATGCTATATTCTGTTGGGCTTTCTTGTCCTAGCAGGTGTCTCGACCTGGCCTCGTCACTACTTTACCAAGGTTAGGCTTGATACTTACTGGGTACCGTTGTGGTGTACTCATACTACACTTCTGTATATTTTTGTGCAGATCTAAGTGCATCAGCCCGTGATGGATGCTAGTGATTAATTAACTATTATCGGATACTTCAAGGTACACCTACTCGATGTTCGCATGATTCAAAGTCACCTTCCTCTTTTAGTTGTATTACTATTTATTTCTTGTTCCGAAATAGTACTATATTTTGAGACTATCTGTGTACTCTTGTAGAGCTTATGATTAAGTTCCACCAGGTTTTGGAAGTTATTTGTCAGTTATACCCTTTTGGGGTTTATTCTTACATAGTTTAACAATTTAATTTGATGATTAAGTTATTGTTTTTGCTATTTTTCAATATATGTTAGGCTTACCTAGTCTTATAGACTAGGTGCCATCACGACATCCTATGGTGGGAAATTGGGGTTGTGACAAGTTGGTATCACAGCTCTAAGTTCATAGGTGTTACGAGTCATAAGCAAGTTTAGTAAAGTCTTGCGGATTAGTACGGAGACGTCTGTACAACTTATTTTTGAGAGGCTACGGGACTGTCAGGAAAATTCCACTTCTTTGATTCCTTATCGTGCGAATTAGTTGACTTTGAAATCTGAATCTGTGTCTTTCTATTCTCGCATAGATGGTAAGGACACGTATTGGTGGATTCGACAATCAGACACATGCGCTCCCTTCTAGAGCCGCGAGAGGGTGGGGCCGGGGAAGAGGCCGAAGAGGGGCACGTGGTGCAGCTAGAGCACCTGCCCAAGATGCAACTGAGGAAAAACATGTAGCTCTGATTGGGGGACAGGCACCCGAGGCACCTGTTGTCACCCCTGCACTTCAAAAGACTCTATCACAATTTATGAGTATGTTCGGTGCTCTAGCTCAGGCAGGATTGATTCCTCTCATACCACCTACATCTCAGGCTGGGGGAGGATCCCATACTTCCACAGCCCGTATTCCAGAGTAGTGGGCCCAGGTTGATCAGGTCCCGGGAGTTATGCCAGTGCACTCGGTTGTTCCGATTCTGCCTGAGGTTAGGCAGTGGCATCTGAGGAGCAGCAGCTGAGACTTGAGAGGATCAAGAAGTATCATCCTTCTACTTATAGTGGCCTAGGTATCGAGGATGCGTAGGGTTTTCTAGAGAAATACCATTGTATTCTCCGCACCGTTGGCATTATCGAGACTAGCGAAGCTGCTTTTACTACATTCCAGCTATTATGAGCAGCGTATCAGTGGTGGCAGGCTTACGAGGAGGGTAGCCCAGCCGATGCAGTTTCACTCATATGGACTCGCCTTTGAGAGATGTGCTTGAGAGAGTTTTTTCCCTAGACCCTTCGAGATGCATGGCGCACGGAGTTTGAGCAGTTGCACCAGGGTGCCATGTCAGTGTTAGAGTATGCTATCAGATTAAGTGAGTTGTCTCAACATGCACCTACCTTGATTTCTATAGTCATAGAGCGAGTCCGCAGATTCATCGAGGGCTCAACTATGGTATTAGATTCATCATGGCTCAAGCGTTAGAGGCAGATACTCTGTATCAATAGGTGGTAGAGATCGCGCAGAGGTTAAAGGGTATATGGGGTCATGAGAGAGAGGACGGAGAGACCAAGAGGCCTCGAGATTCTGGAGGATATAGTGGTTCCTGCGCTCCACTATGTGAGCCGCCCAGTTCATGCAGCACTTCCAGCTACTAGCGGTGCTCCTGCTATTCTGAGGTCTCAGGTTGCCCATTTTGCTCAGCCACTTTCTAGTGCACCCCTGCATGGGGTGCCTTCAGCGGTTAGTCTAGTCGACCAGGCCAGGGTCTGTTTCAGCAGCTACGCCCATCGAGAGCTTATTTTGAGTGTGGTGATACCAGACATATGGTGAGAGACCGCCCCAGACGCACGAGGGGTGCACCTCCATATACTTCTGAGGCTCCACAAATTCCACATGGCCCACAGGGTTCGCAGGCCATGGTTGTTGCTCCAGTTGCTGCTCCACTTGCCCCACCAGCTAGAAGTGGAGGTCAGACGGGTAGAGGTCGCCCTAGAGGGGGTGGCCAGGCTCGTTTCTATACTTTTCCTGGTAGGACGGAGTCGGTTGCTTCGGATGCTGTCATCACATGTATGGTTCTGGTTTGTCAAAGGGATGCATCCGTCTTATTTATTTCGGGATCCACTTATTCATATATGTGTCATTTTATTTTGCTCCGTATTTGGATATATCTCGTGATTTTTTGAGTTCTCCTGTATATGTATCCACGCCTGTGAGAGATTTTATTATTGTGGGCCGTGTTTACCGGTCATGCTTAGTTGTTATTGGTGGTTTTGAGACCAGAGTTGATCTATTGTTACTTAATATGGTAGACTTTGGTGTGATCTTGGGCATGGACTGGTTGTCACCCTATCACGCTATTCTGGATTGTCACGCCAAGACTGTGACATTGGCCATGCCAAGTTTTCCATGGTTGGAGTGGAGGGGTACATTGGATTATATTCCTAGCAGAGTTGTGTCCTTCCTTAAGTCACAACAGATGGCTGAGAAGGGGTATGAAGAATATCTAGCCTTTGTGAGGGATGTTAATGTTGATACTCCTACCGTCAAGTCAGTTCTGGTAGTGAGAGATTTCCCAGATGTGTTCCCAGCAGACCTACTAGGCATGCCGCCCGATACAGATATTCTATTTTGGTATTGACCTGGTGCCAGGCACTCAGCCCATTTCTATTCCACCATATCCTATGGCACCAGCGAGGTTGAAGGAGTTAAAGGAACAACTGCAAGAGTTGCTTGATAAGGGTTTCATCTAGCCTAGTGTGTCACCTTGGGGTGCTCCGGTTCTGTTTGTAAAGAAGAATGATAGCTCGATGCAGATGTGTATTGATTATAGGCAGTTGAACAAGGTTATAGTGAATACCAGGTACCCATTATCGCGCATTGATGACTTGTTTGACTAGCTTGTGTTCTCGAAGATTGATTTGAGGTTAGGGTATCATCAGCTGAAGATTCGAGATTCGGATATTCCGAAGACTGCTTTCAGTACTCGGTATGGTCACTACAAGTTCTTCGTGATGTCATTTGGGCTGACCAACGCCCAGTAGCATTCATTCACTTGATAAAGAGTGTATTCCAACCATATCTTGACTTATTCGTCATTATGTTTATTGATGATATCTTGGTATATTCTCGCAGCAGGGAGGATCATGAGCAGCATTTGAGGATCATGCTCCAGACCTTGAGGGAGAAGAAGTTATATGCAAAATTCTCCAAGTGTGAATTCTGGATTGATTCGGTGGCATTTTTGGGGCATGTGGTGTCTAGTGAAGGGATCAGGGTAGATCCGAAGAAGATTGAGGAAATTCAAAGTTGGCCCAGACCGTCTTCAGCTACTGAGATTCGAAGTTTCCTTGGTTTGGCCGGGTATTATTGCCGTTTTATAGAGGGTTTCTCATCCAATAATGCACTTTTGACTATATTGACCCAAAAGGGTGCTCCTTTCAGATGGTCTGAGAGTGTGAGGCGATCTTTCAAAAACTCAAGACTGCTTTGACTATAGCCCCAATTTTGGTATTGTCTACGGGCTCGGGGTCTTACACTGTGTATTGTGACGGATCACGTATTGGGCTTGGCGCAGTGTTGATGTAAGTCAGTAGAGTGATTGCCTACGCATCTCAGCAGTTGAAGGTCCATGAGAAGAATTATTTGGTGCACGACCTGGAATTAACAACTATTGTTCATGCATTGATTATTTGGAGGCATTATCTGTACGGTGTCCCATGTGAGGTCAATACCGACCACCGGAGCCTCCAACATCTGTTCAAGTAGAAGGATTTCAACTTGCGGCAACGGAGGTGGTTAGAGTTGCTGAAAGACTATGATATCACTATTCTATATCATCCCGGGAAGGCCAACATGGTGGCCGATGCCTTTAGTTGAAAGGCGGAGAGTTTGGGCAGTTTGGCATATCTACCTGTAGCAAAGAGGCCACTAGCCTTGGATGTTCAGGCTTTGGATAATCAGTTTGTTAAATTAGATGTTTCGAAGCCTAGTCGGGTTCTTGCTTACGTGATTTCTCATTCTTCCTTATATGAGTGCATCAGAGAGCGTCAGTATGACAACCCCTATTTTCTTGTCCTTAAGGACACAGTACAATACATTGATGCCAAGAAGGTTTCTATTGGAGATGATGGGGGTGTTGTGGATGCAGGGTCGGTTATGTGTGCCCAATATGGATGGGTTGCGTGAGTTGATTCTTGAAGAGGCCTAAAGTTTGCGGTATTCCATTCATCTAGGAGCCACTAAAATGTATCAGGATTTGAGGCAGCACTATTGGTGGAGGAGAATAAAGAAAGATATAGTGGCGTATGTGGCTCAGTGCTTGAACTGTCAGCAGGTGTAGTACGAGCATCAGAGGCCATGCGGTTTTCTCCAGAGACTTGAGATTCCCGAGTGGAAGTGGCATGTTACCATGGACTTTGTTATTGGGCTCCCACGGATTTTGAAGAAATTTGACGCATTATGGGTGATTGTGGGCAGGTTGACCAGGTCAGCTCATATTATTCTGGTGGTGACTACCTATTCTTCCGAGCAGTTGGCTCAGGTCTATATCTGTGAGATTTTTCATCTCCACGGTGTGCCGAAATCCATCATCTCTGATCGAGGCACGCAATTCATATTGCATTTCTGGAGAGCCGTGCAGCGTGATTTAGGCACATGAGTTGAGTTGAGTACAACATTTCACCCCCAGATAGACGAAAAGTCCGAGCGCACCATTCAAATTTTGGAAGATATGCCCTGTGCCTGTGTTATGGATTTCGGGGGTTCTTGGGATCAGTTTTTGCCACTTGCAGAGTTTTCCTACAACAATAGCTACCAATCGAGTACTTAGATGGCTCCTTATGATGCCCTATATGGGAGACGGTGTCGCTCTGCAGTTGGGTGGTTTGAGCCGGGAGAGGCTAGGTTGTTGGGCACTGATTTAGTTCGGGACGCCTTGGAGAAATTTAAGTTGATTCAATATCGGCTTGGTACAACCCAGTCTAGACATAATAGTGATGCTGATCGAAAGGCTCGTGATGTATCTTTTATGGTGGGAGATTGGGTTTTGCTTCAGGTATCACCCATGAAGGGTGTGATGAGGTTCAGGAAGAAAGGCAAGTTGAGCCCTAGGTATATCGGCCCTTTTGAGATCCTTGAGAGAGTTGGCGAGGTGGCCTATAAGCTTGCATTGCCACCCAGCCTATCGGTCGTTCACCCAGTGTTCCATGTTTCTATGCTTCGGAAGTATTATGGTGATCCGCCCCATGTATTAGATTTCAGCTCAGTCCAATTGAACAAGGATTTGACTTATGTTAAGGAGTCAGTGGCTATCTTGAATAAGCAGGTCCGAAAGTTAAGGTCAAAGAATATTGCTTCTGTGAAGGTTTAATGGAGGGGTCATCTGGTCGAGGAGACGACCTGGGAGACCGAGCATGACATGCAGAGTCGTTATCCTTATTTTTTCACCACTTCAGGTATGTCTCTATCAACGCTCGAGGATGAACATTTGTCTTCAAAGAGGGAGAATGTAATAACCCTACCGGTCGTTCTGTGTTATTGTGCCCTGTTTTCCCTTTTGATGCTTCATACAAGTGCGTTTGTGGTTTTATGACTTACGGAGTTGGTTAGTTTTGTCCCGCAGAAACGTTCGGGTTGATTTGGACCCTTTGATTCTTGGCTTAGAAGCATAAGTTGTTTATGTTGACCAATGTTTAACTTTTGTGAAAACGACCCCGGAGCGGTATTTTGATAGCTCCAATAGCATCGTATCATGATTTTGGACTTGGGCGTATGCCCGAAATTGAATTCGGAAGTCCGTAGGTTGATTTGTGTTGTTTTGCTGAAAATTAGCAATTTGAGGTTTAGAAGTTTGACCGTAGGTTTGCTTTTGGCTATCCGGTTCAGAATTTGGTTTTGGGACTTGGTGTCTGATTCGTAGTTCTAGAAGTTATTTTTGTGTTTTGGATCACGCGATCGAGTTCATATGATATTTTTAGACTTGTGTGGATGTTTGATTTGGAGCCCTGAGGGCTCAGATGAGTTTCGAACGTGTCACGGATTGGTTACGACTGAAAACTGGATTGCTGATCTGCTGATGCCCCAGGTGTCTCTTTGCAAATACCATCATAGCAAGCGATCATAGCAGGGGGTCTCAGGTGTCGCAATTGTGATACTTGGGTCGCAATTGCGAAGAGTGTCGGGATTTGGGTAGGCTCACATTTGCGACAAAAATGTCGCATTTGCAATGAGGGCAGACTTCGAATATGCGAAGTCAATGTCGCATTTGTGACTTCCTCTTTGGCTGTCAGTGACCGTATTTGCGAGGATTTCTTCATAATTGCGAGTGTGTCATAATCTCGAACCCTGCATCACAATTGTGATATCTGTAACTGAACAAAAGGTAAGAACGTCTGGATTTCACATCATTTAATCATATTTTAGAACCCTAGTTTCGGTAGGAGGCGATTTTGAGAAGGGATTTTCATCTACAAACATTGGATAAGTGATTTCAATCAATTTCCAACTATATTTCATGATTATATCTTAGATTTAGCATCAAATATATGGGAATCAAAGAGTAAAATTGGGGATTTTTGTCAATGTTTTGAAAAGTGAAGATTTGAGTTTTGAGAGTTGATTTGGACTCGGATTTGAAAACAAAATACATATATGGACTCGTGGGGTTATGGGTAGTCGGAATCTACCCTTGGACAAAGGTTTTAACTGGGCAAGCCCGGGATTAACTTTTATTGACTTTTTGGGATATGTGTAAAGATCATAGCTTTATCTATTACAATTGTTTCCTCTTGCATTGTTTGATGATATTAAGTCACTTTTGGTTAGATTTGAGCCGTGCAGAGGCAAAATTTAGGGAAAAATCTATATTTGAGGGTTGATTTGGCCTAGTTGAGGTAAGTATCTTGCCTAACTTTATGTGGGGGGAACTACCCCTTAGGATTTGGGTTGCTTGTGTTAATTGTACTATCTGGAAGACGTGTACACAAGTTGACGAGTATGTACACGGACTATATGTGGTATTTGAGTTTAGGCTTTTAGACTTCTTCTATGCATTTAGTTGAATTTTTTTATAACATGTTACATCTTTCATTGCTAGATTTCCTCTCACATGCTATAATTGACGTTGTTAGTATTTGAATCCATCCTTTGTTGTTGTAATTGCTGTCATATGTTTTAGTTGAAGTGACTACCTCTCTTATTGTAGTGTTACCCCTTTATTGTTAAATTACTCTTATTTGAAATTGTTATTTCGTAGAATATCTTCTTGTTGAGTTATTGATGTTGAAGTTGTGGAAGCCATTATCACATTGAGGTTGAAGTTGTTACTTGTTGAGTATTCCTCATTCATTTTGATGTTATTAAGATTCTTGTATACATTATGATTGAGCCATGAGCTATATGTTGTGATAACACTGGTATTATTGATTTGGCAAGTGTTGCGGCGTATGGGCACATGTTGTGCGAGTTGATTATTTTGTTATGATATTGATACGCATGGGGTGGTATAAGGATATGGGTTGATACACATGCAGTGGGGTATGGGGGGCGGGGGGAGAGGGGTTTTGCATAAAAAGAAAAAACAGAAATTTGAAATTAATAAAAAAAAATAAAAAAAAAACTTTTTTTTTGTGAGGGGTGGGGAGAGGGGGTGGGTGGTGCAGAAAAAAAAACAGAAATTTAAAAATTACCAAAAAAAAGTAATTTTTTTTTTGTGCGGGGAAGGGGTGGGGGCAGTGAGGTGGGTGGTGCAGAAATTTGAGGGGTGGGAGGTGACGGTAAAAAAAAACTGAAATTTGAGGGGGTGAGGTTAGGTGGGTGTAAGGGTATGGGGTGGGTGGGTGAGGGTGGGGAAGGTTGAGAAGGAGTTTTGGAAAATGTATTAGAGGAAAATGATTTTCAAAACATTTAAGCCAACCAAACATGAAAAAATTGGAAAATACTTTCCGGAAAATATTTTCCTTCGTACCAAACACACCCTAAATATTTGAAACCAAAAGAACTTCAACCACGAGCTTTTTCTTTCTTTTCTTCTATGAAAATTCCATAAAGACCCTAGAGTTTCAGTGTTCTTAAAGGTTTTGTACCTTCAGATCTTAGTGTGTATGTTTTCAGCTACCGAAAAGTGTCTTCTAACATGAGAGGAGAGGGTCTTCTTAAAGGCTAGCTTCTAGTGCTCCCTTTTTACTCTTTTTTATTACCCCAGTGTTTTAAAAGGCGTGAGCATAAGACGGGGCGTTTTACATATGCCTCAGCGAGGCGTAAGTACCGAGGCACGGGGCCTACGCCCCATATGTATTTAATTTTTAATATTTTGTAAAATAATTAAATTACAGTAAATATTTATAAACAGGTAAAAATGCATAAAAAATAAATAAATAAATAAATAAATAAATATATATATATATATATACACACACACACACTATTTTTAAGCTCAAGTAACTTGAGTCGAAAAGAATAAAGTTTTCTATATGGAGGAACAAAAAGGATGACTAACCTTCAATTTGAACTTTGAACTTGCTGCTATAAAGGAGAATGGAGTTCTCTTTGTATTTGTAAAAAAAAAATTGAATATTCATTGCTTTTGGGAGATATTAGCAGACTAGCGGACAAGATAAAGAATTGGGAAAGACCATGAATTGGAGCTTCAATCAATAAAAAAAGTCTTGACTTTTAAATTTAATACATTTCAGTTCCTTTTTAATACTTTTGAGTAATTACCAAGCTGAATTTTGAAAATTTGGGTATTATATAAAGGACTTATTCAACAAATTTTGTTTTAATTTGAAAAAATCTATGGGGCTTACGCCTCACTAAAAAACCCGCCTCCATCGCCCGGGCGTACGCCCTGAACGCTCGGGCGTACGCCTCTTGACACTTTCTCCCCACACCATCGCCCCGGGGTGTTTTTGGTGCGCCTCACCCCGAAAACACCTTTTAAACATTGTTTTTAACCCCCTTTACCCGACCTCTTTTAGAGGATTCAGTTTATTTCTAGCTAGTTAATCCTTCCTCGCTCTTTCCTGGAAGTTTCTTAACAGTTTTTAAAAGACTCTCTAAGTTGAATTCCTAAAACATCCCTTTGACCCCTATTATTTTACTTATTTCTTGCTCAATTTCACTCTTATAGAACCTCCCCCTTTTTACCTCTTATTGTTATCTCTCTCTTTTACTTTAAACCTACATGACCTCATAAGATTGGGCTTGGATCCATTACCCGTTTTATCAAACCTTTTTCTTAATCAGTCCAACTTCCTAAGTCCAATTCGAAATACATAAATCCTAAAAAGCATGTACATTACTAAACGAAACCCCAGAATCAGGTTATAAGACTGTTTTGTCATCCTAATAAATAGACAGTGACCAAATACTAAAGTTAAAAGAAGTTAACGACTAAAACATGAAATTAACACAATTAAACATGCTCAGTGATAATTAATTATGTGACCAACATCAAATGCATTTAAACAATTGCTCATGAAGTCTAAATGCTCTTAACATGCAGTGGCTAAAACTAATCTTGCTTAACAACTAACTGAAACAAGCAGATATTCGTGCATGCTTTTCTTGACTAAGCAGAGATAAAAAGAAACAAAATAATAATAATAATAATAATAATAATAATAATAATAATAATAATAATGAACACAAAAGAAACAAAAAGGAAGAGTGTACCTATCAGAGTAAAGTAAAAACGGGTGAGACTAGGTGGTGCATGATTTAGTGGTATCTAACCACCAAAGGACCTTTCTCCAGGAGACCCACCTTGAACTTCATGTTCTGGTGGATCTACCTGGAGTAAGGGCTATTGGGAGGTTAGGCAGTGGCGTGGACGGACTTTTGCATGAACTTTGGCCGATCAACGATGAGTTGAACTGCACCGACGACCAAGGAATGGCCAAATACTTACATCACTAGATAGTTCATTTTGAGACCTATCTAATGATGTAGGTATTAAGGCTTGTTGATCGATGATGATCGATTAAATCAAGAAGGGGCCGAACATGCTAGGATTTCAAATTTGGTAACGATGGAGTGACATTTGGGGCTTGATCTTGGTATGAGAGTGTAGAGGGGGAGGAGAGGAGAAGAAAAAAGGTGGTGTGAGGTTATTTGGTTGACTCCGGTTGGTAGAGGCGATTTCGGGCCGGTGGTCAACAGTGGTCAGCGGTGGCTGGAGTGGTGGTGGGCGGCGGAGACGATTTCCGGCCGCCCAGGAGAGGAGAGGATTGGAAGAGAATTTGGCGTGGAATTCAAAGATTGAATTTTTGGACTTCACTTTTATTAAAAATCAAATTAACCAAAACATTGTAGTTTAAACTTATAACTACGTCGTTTTATGTTTTGAGGGCTAAGGGACCTAGATTGGGTAAAGATGGGAATGGGCTGATGAGTTAAAGGCCAATTGGGTCATTGTATGTTCGGCCCAGTTTGAGTGTAAGACTAACAGGCCCATCTTCTTTTCTTCTTTCCTCAAATTTCAAAATTAGCCAATTTTAAATTTAATTCCTAATTACATTATATATTGCACAATTAACCTATTTATCTATTTTACGTAATATTTAACATAATTAGAGTTGTAAATTAATAAATGGAACTAAATAATAAAACCCAAAATGTAGACATGCAAAAATGGCTAAAATGTACCTTTTGTGATTTTGGTGTTTTAAAAATATAATTTAATGTGTGGTT
Organism: Nicotiana tomentosiformis; assembly: GCF_000390325.3. Classification (NCBI taxonomy): domain Eukaryota; kingdom Viridiplantae; phylum Streptophyta; class Magnoliopsida; order Solanales; family Solanaceae; genus Nicotiana; species Nicotiana tomentosiformis. The sequence goes on from NC_090818.1 coordinate 83,808,834, forward strand.
AATGCTAAAATGCAATTAATGAATGACAAAATATTTTTTTGTAATTTTATGACTTAGGATATTCTTCCTATGCAAAAAATGCAAATAAATTTAATAAAATGCAAACAAATAAAAGTAAAGATCCCTAAAATTCTACAAAATAATAAATGATTAGAAACTATTTTAAGGTATTTTTTGGAGTAATTATATGTAGGGCAACAATTAGGTGCTCACAGTTAAAAGCTAAGTGGAGGTATGATTGACTTTTTGAGTGAAACTTAGAAATTTGAAGAAAGGTGCACCGTTTGCGAAATATTGTGAGAGCCACTTGTAGGGAACTGAAAAAAGAAGGAGAAGTAAATGGGTTTGAAAAGAAAGAAAAAAATCATAACTTACCAAAAAACGTGTGTTGTATATATATATATATATATATATATATATATATATATATATATATATATATATATATATAAAGATATTCCTTGCTAAGTGGTAACCTTTGCTTTAGTTGTGCTTAAAGAATTGGGAGCTTGCTATTGTCACGACCCAAAATCCACTAAAGGTCGTGATGGCACTTAACATCGCCGTCAGGCAAGCCAACAGTGATTGATTAACTTAATTACTTATTTTATTACTTTCGAAATCATAATCTCCTTTAATTAAATAGTATAAAATAGAATTTACAGGGTAAAATGATAATAATTACGTGAACCACTATAACGAACAACCAGTAGGAACCCCCAAAGCCCTATGTCACAAGTGCATGAGCATTTACTAAAGAGTACAATAATATTACAATATCTGTCTAGAACATAAATGAGACAGGATAAAATAAATAGTACAATGGAGACTCTGTGCACTGCGATGCGTAGCCTGGAATGCAACTCACCTAAAGTCTCCTCAACAGTTACGCCTACATGCCAAGATGATCACTAAATGAACCTGTCAGATTATGCACATTTAGTGCAGAAGTGTAGCATGAGTACGTAAATCAACGCGTACCCAGTAAGTATCAAGCCTAACTCCGGAGAAGTAGTGACGAAGGGTCGATATCGACACTTACTAGTTGTCCAATAAATCAATATGGTAACTCATAAATAGATAAGAAGCACAAATATAGTAGTGAGCTAAATATGTAACTAACACAATCTTCCAAAATTACTTCTAACGATATCAATTTTGCGACCTCGTATTCTATCTCAATGGCTAAGAAATATCAAGTTCCAATATCAAACGGATAAGGAACTACCATATAAAGTGTCGGGCATTAGTGGAAGGATAATCTCATGAACATTCTGACTGGTAGAGATATAACGCACGATTATACCGAGGTCGTACGGCCTGATCCTAGAAGGAATATGATACTGCCGAGGCGAACGGCCCGATCCCATCATAACATGTACACTGCCGAGGGGCAAGCGGTACGAACCATAGATGCATCTATTTTACTGCCGAGGCAAAAGGCCCGCTTTCATAAGAGTGTGGTACATGATCCTGCCGAGGCGTTTGACCCGCTTCACAAGAAAGGAAAGGAATTTTCGAATTACGAGGCACACACTTGCGATACAAAATATGAACACAAGAAAGAATAACCTTTACCAATTCTTAAACAAGTTGCCAACAACTCAAGGTAATAAGGCTCGGCCTAATATATATGTAATTTCTAAATCAAGTTCAATTATAATTTTAATTAATTAAGCCAGCAGAATGAGTTCAAATAATTCAAATATTACATGATAAAGTCCTTAGTCTACCCGACATAAATATATTTTAGCCACGTACGAACTCTCGTCACCTCGTGCGTACGTAGCACCCACAACAAGTAGCACATAGCAATTACATCGCCTATGGGTAGTTTTTTCGTCACAAGGTTAGACAGGAGACTTACCTCGCTCTGAAGTTCCATAACCGGCTCCAACGCCTCTTTAGCTCCTCAATTCAATCAAAATATACTCCAATGCAAATAATTTAAATGTTTTTAAAATTTTCCAACTCCGCTCGAAAACTCAACCAAAAGTCAACGGGGACCACTTCTTGGAACCCGGCGAAACTCACAAAACCGACAACTAATTTAACCACGAGTCCAACCATACCAAAATTAGGCAAATCCGATCACAACTCGACCTTCAAATCCTCAAATTAAAGCCTATGAAGTTTCTACAATTTTTTCCAAATTTTCGTCTCAAAACACTAATTAAATGATAAAAATAATTATATATTCATGTATATTAACCAATCCACATTAGAATCACTTACCCCGATGAATTTCTTAAAAAACTCACGAAACGTTGCCTCAATCCGAGCTCCCAAAGTCCAAATGTGAAATAATTCTCTAATCCTCATTTATAAAGTACAAAATCTGATCTTCCATAGTGCTGACCACACATTCTTTTATGTGGTCCGCACTTCCGATTTCTGCGGCCGCGATCCAAATTGTGCGGCCGCACTTCAGCAGCATCTGCACTACCAGGATTTAGTAAATTGACCATAACTGTCGTTACAAATTTTCAAATAATGGATGGTTTAACTTTATGAAAATTAGACTCAAAGGGCTACAACTTTCATTTTTGGATCATCTCCAAATTCCTTATAGATTAAAATGTATAAGCTTCCGAAGTTAGACCATCAAACCTGCAGATTTTCCCATTGCGGTCCGCATATTTTCCACTGCCCCTGCATTCTGAGAGTTTGCGGCCGCACATGAGGCTTTGCCTCAGCACTCCAAAATGTGCCCTCCGCACTTCACTTGATCCAGAACATCATCAAAGTGCCAAAATGCCCAAACTTGTTCAAAACTCACCCGAGGTCACCGGAACTCCATCCAAACATACCAACAAGTCCTAAAATACGATACAAACTTACTCGAAGCCTCAAATCACACATAACAATATCGAAACAACGAATCGCGCCTCAAATCAAACTTATTGAACTTATGAACTTCAAAATTTGAAAACTAATGTCGATTCATACCAAAACTAGTCCGATTGACTTTAAATTTTGCACACAAGTCATAAATGACATAACAGAGCTATTAAAATTTCCAGAATCACAATCCAAACCCGATATCAACAAGGTCAACTCCCGGTAAAACCTACGAACATTTTAAATCTTCAAATTTCTAACTTTCGCCAATTAGTGCCGAAACCTTCTAGAAATGTCCAAATGAAATTCCGGGCATACACCTGAGTCAAAAATTACTATCCGGACCTAACGGGACCATAAAAACTCCGATCCGAGGTCTTTTACTCAAAAGTCAAACCTTAGTCAACTCTTCCAACTTAAAGTTTCAGAATTGAGAATTTTCCATCCGAATCAACTCCGAACTTCCCGAAATTCAATTCCGACTATGCGTACAAGTCATAATACATGAAGTGAAGTAATCCAAGGCCTCAAACCGCCGAACAACGCACTAGATCTCAAAACAATCAGTCGGGTCATTACATGTATTATTATTTCGTGAAGGTTAGGGTGTGGTTCAAGATAAGTGTGGGGTTTGAAATATTAATGTATATGTATTAGAGTGCTTAGGGGAGTGTAGTATTATCCAATGTGTATCATAACCATCCCGCAACCTATATTACAACCATATAAAGTCATACTTGATCCTTGACTAAGTGAGCTCGAATTAGTAGAGTATTACACTATGAGCAAGCCTATGGTGCATCTTGTATGGTACATGAATTTTGTTTCCGAGAGTGAGTGAATACTTTCTATTTTGAGTCCCTAATTATTACTGAATTTTATTCTGTGTGAGACTACTCTTTATTATTTATGTGAGTGCACATGACTTGCGAGAGAAAGGTAATATCTTTGGCTTCTTTGTTAGAGTAAGTAAGCGATTATGGAAAAAAGGGATGCTTTTGAGCCGAGTCTTGAGGCTTGGATGTTATAGTAGGGTGCTTCATCTGTTTTTAATATTCTTGGCATGACCAGTCAGGAGAGTTGTTTGAAAAGGTCATCTTGTTAAAAGTGTAGTTTGATTTTGCTCAGGACGTGCAAAAGCTCAAGTGTAGGGCATTTGATGAGTGCATATTAAGGGTTTTATTTGTTATATTTCGGATGGTTTTTAGAATTTTGGTGATAATTTTATTAGAAAACTCACATTTTTGTTTTGTTGATGTGCAGAAAATGTTTAAGTTTAAATGTTAGAAGAAAAAGGTGAAAAGGTCCTAAAATATACAAAATACAGCAAAAACAAGTTTTTGATGATTGAATATGATGTTTTATAAGTCAAATGGAGACAAGAAATGAGTATTCAAGCAATAGATAGCGGGATTTAGAGGTTGGAGCTAAAGTTTCTCTCGAGAAATACATGATCAAACTTTAACAGATGATATCTCCCAATCTACAAAGAGTTTTATCATTATTCTGAAAATATAGAGCTTTGACTCTAGTTTTCACCATTTGAAACGGTTTGTCATTTCAACTCTCCTATGCAAAGTTATGATCTTTTTATTGGACACTGTCAAATGCGCGCCCAAGTGCGCGCCCATGCTTCCAGGTGCGCGGCAACGCACATTCGCCTGCGGAAAACTTAAGTCAGGCCTACTTTTGTAATTTTTGGGTATTACCTTTGACCTATATAAAGCCTAAGCTTGTCCCAAACTAGGTATCTTGAATTTTCGGGCAATCTTTGGTGAGAAAAAGGCAAGAAAGCAACGAAGACTTGGAACACTTCATCCAAATAATTTACTACGAAAGTTTGTTTGAGTTCGTGGGCTGTAATATCTTCTTGTTCTATTAACACTCTCGTGATGAACAATTTTTCCATTATGGAGTAGTTTTTACTAGGTTTGTTGACAAATATTATGCCTTGACTGTTATTCAAGGATTTGACTTTTGTTAGTGCTTGAATTCGTTGAAAGAGTTTCGAATTGATTTGCAAATTGTTTGTGATTCTACTTTAATCGAAGGAGAAGTTTTATTGTGAATACCATTGTGTTATCTTATTTGGGTGAATTTCACGACTCTCATAGATAATCGAAAGAGCTTGTAGAGTTATCAATTAACCTAATTCGAAAGAATCGTCGAGAGACGTTCTTTGTAAGACCAGTCATTCAACGTATTCTTGCAAAAGTTAATAGCACTTGTCATTAGGTTATATAACAAAACTCTCATTCATTCAAAAGAAGAGTTTGAATCCTGAAGATAATCTAATCATCTGTTGAAAATCGAAAGAGTCAACAGAACTTAAGAATTAAACTTGGTACAGAATTATATCCTAAATAATAGTTGTGAAAATGTCTTGTCAATCCCCTTATTTCTCTCACTGACATTCAATTGTTGCAACCTACTTCCCCACTCACCCATAATCATTCGTAATTGGTAATCTTAGTTGGTATCCTAGTTCTTTAATAATTCAAAATCAAAGGTTTATTTTCCTGAATAGTGTTAAGCTAAAAATTATTCGAACATTATTTAAAATCAATCCATGTGAAGACGATTTAATAGCTATATTGTCTTTGACTAGCGAGTATCAGTTTTATACACCGATTTTGCGCTCGTCAAAATTCCAAATTCAATTTCGGGCATACGTCTAAGTCCCAAATTACCAAACGAACCTATTGGAACCATCAAAACATGAATCCGAGGTCGTTAATACAAAAGTTAAACTTTGTCAATTCTTGTAACTTAAGCTTCCACTTAAGGTGTGACATGTGCTCCGCATGTCCGACATGTAGCCCGTAACTGGCCACCATAAGTCAAGTTCAGAGACTTGAAATTTTTAACCTTTATTACTTTCACCTACGGTACCACATGCGATCTGCATGTCCGATATGCGACCCGTAAGTGGCTACCGTATATCAGCCCCTGAGACTTCAAAATTTGCAACATCTCAGTACTTCATCTGTGGCTAAACGTGCGGCCGTATGCCTCATATGCGGTTCGCATCCTAGGCCGTTTGTTTGCCCAGATGTCAAACTTTGCTCTTTTTTATTCTTTTCAACTCCAATGCTTTTTGCACACTTGGCACACGCTTAGATCTAAGCACAAGTATTTAATGATTCAAACCTAATACGAATTTACGAGCTATGCTAAATTTGACCCTTTTATCTTTCGCGAAATAACAACTCAAGTTTATTATGCCAATCATCCTGGAAGCAAAGGAGATAAAGCTGATTGGTGGGTGGTTATAAAGACAAAGCCAAGGGGAGTTGTGGATGCAAGACATAATTTCGAAATTGCTTACCAAGAGGAGCAATCACATAATAATCCAAGTATAGAGGATGACCCAACCGATTGCCTACAAGATGACCAAGTTGATGGTGAACAGGTCGATGTGGCTAATTTTCAACTAGTTGCCAATGAAGATGAGTATGATTTAATTGAAGTCAAAGATAAGGAGACAACAAGTGAAGATGAGGAAGAGCTTTTCGCTAGTGATGATTCACAAGATCACTTTCAAAACCAAGAGGAGGATGAGGATGAAGATAACGATTTCGATTATTAATTTATTAATCTTTTCTTGTTTATTTTTAGTCCTATATTTGTTTTATGACATTGTGGCTTTCATATAACTATTTAGAAGATTCAGAATATTAATTTTGTCAATTGCTTTTATCTGTTTGTTTGCGATATTATATTTATTTTATGAAATTACTACTATTGATTCTTGTATAACATGGATCATAGAGGATATGCTAATAATAATAATTGAAGAGTGCTACAGTATTAGTGGTATTTTCAGCTTTCCAATATGTGCTCATACTTATATATTTTTGGTAATCCATTTGACATCACCAATACGTTAAATAAATACTCTTTGTCTCTTACAGATGTCGGACATAGGATCTAAGAAGGATGGACAATCTAATGGTAAAGGAGGAAAATAACGCAGAAGAAATTCACATGCAATAGAGTGTCACGATCTCAATCTCCCACAGTAATTGTCGTGATGACACATAGTCTCTAAGATAGATTAGGTAAGCCTAACATACATGAAAAAATAACAAAAATAATAATAGAACTTCAAATTTAGAAGCAACCAGCTATCAAAACAGAATCTCAACGATACAGCTGACAATAACTTTCCAAAATCTGGTGAGACTGAGTCATAAGCTCTACACGATTATATGGAACACCCTAATACATCACTATCTAAATAAAGAATATGAAATAGAATTCAAGGACAGAGGGTGACTCTGAGACCTTCGAACGCCGACAGGTATACCTTGAAGTCTCCGATCTGAAAGCTCAACTCACTAGTGCCAAGTCTGGTATGAGGTACCTGGATCTACACAAAAAGATGTGTAGAAGCGTAGTATGAGTACACCACAATGGTACCCAGCAAGTATCAAATCTAACCTCGGTAGAGTAGTGTCAAGGTCAGGTCAAGATACCCACTGGAATAAATAAAGAAGCTGAACAGGTATGGTACAGGATAACAATGGAAAGAATGAAATGATACAATGAAGAAATACAACAAGATAAGCTACAGTGAAATTAAGGCATCAAGGGAGGAACACATAATAAGAACACGAAGGAAACGATGCAGACAAACACAAGTGATGTAAATAAAAGATAACACCAAGAATTACGTCCGAGGTACCACCTCGTATCTTATTTCACAATCACAATCACAATCTTTCGGGAGCCTTACACTTAATTTTAAAAATTATTTTTCCCGAAATAGCTACCCGGGTTTTAGCCCACCTTTTCATACCGCGTGACTTCAAATAGTTCTCCTGCTAGCAACATGCGTATCAAGCCCATCTTACCTCACCGCATGCGTATCAACCTGTATCCCTATACCACAACATGCGTATCAATATCACAACATATCACAACTCGCACCTCAAGTGCACAAATACCACAACTTGCCAAAAGAATCAAGAATAACAATATTTCTACAATAAATAGTCCGTGGCTCAACCATAATATGTACAAGAGTCTCAACAATAGAAACTGAAAGTGAATACCTCAACAAGAATAGTATTTGAATAATTTACAAGTTTGCCTCAATGTGATCACGGCTTTCACAACTTCAACACCAAAACTCAACAATAAGATTTTCCAGAATTAACAACTTCAAGTAAGATAACTCAACAGTCAAATACTTACCAAGGCAATAAGGAAACAGTAACTTCAACTGAGCATGTAAGGAAAAATAACAAGTAAGAGATGAGACAAGTATAGCAATGTCAAGTAAAGCATGTAAGGATAGATTAACGATGGTTAATGTAACATATTATGACAAATCGATTAAAGGCATGAAAAGAATCTATATAGCTTAAACCGATCAATTACTATATATAACCCGTGTACCCACTCGTCACCTTGCGTACACGACTTTCACGTACCACAAATAACACAAAACAACTCTACTACTAAGGGATAATTCCTCCACACAAAGTTAAGCAATATACTTACCTCAAACAAGCTAAGTCAATCCACTAGTAAGCCTTTTCCGTAAATATCCAACTCCGAACGGCTCAAATCTAGACAAAATAACTTTATACCATAAATACAAACCATAAAAAACTATTCCGGACAATAAAGTTGCAATCTTTAAAGAAAAATAAAAAGTCAACTCAAAAGGTCAACCTCGGGCTTGCGTCTCAGAACCCAACCAAACTTACAAAATTCGAACACCCATTCAATAACGAATCCAACCATACTAAAATTATTCTATTCCGACCTCAAATCACCTTTCAAATCCTCAAAATATAGCTTATGAAGTTTTCACAATTTTTCCCAATTTTTCTAACCCAAAATACTAATTAAATGATAAAAATAATGATGGGTCCTTGTAAAATAATTAAATCCGAGTCAAAATCACTTACCTCGATCAACTCCTTAAAAATCTCTTCAAAACTCACCAAAAATCGAGGTCTCTAGCTCAAAAGATGCAAAATGGAACAAAACCTGCGATTTGGAAATAATATACTGCTGCGCAGTTATTGCCTTGCGCGATCGCGGACAAGCACTCGCGATCGCGGAGAACAAATCCTCCAAGCTCACAAAACCTCTTACGCGATCGCGTGATATCATTCGCAAATGCGGTGACCAGCAATCCTCAACTTACGCGATCGCGTTCCAGGCCACGCGAACGTGAAGAACAACGTGTGCCTCCCCACTGCCTCTCCTTCCTTATACGCGAACGCGGTCTTACACACGCGTTTGTGATGCACAAACTCTCCACAATTCGCGATAGCGTCCCTGACTTTGCGAACGAGAAGAGTAAAACTCCATCATTTACTAAGGACTTTACACGATCGCGGGAGAACCTTCGCGAACGCATTGAAGGAAACCAGAACACAGTAAAACTAGCAGTCACAATTCAAGAATAAATGGTCCGAACTCAATCTTATACACACCTGGGGCACTCGGGACCCTGTCCGAACATACCAACAAGTCCTAAAATACGATAAAAATTCGCTCAAAGCCTCAAATCATATCAAACAACACTAAAACCACGAAACGCACATCGATTCAAGCCTAATGAACTTATGAACTTCTAACTTCTAAAACTAATGTCGATACATACCAAATCAACTCCAATTGACCTCAAATTTTGCACACAAGTCATAATTGACAAAACGGACCTATTCTAACTTCTAGAATCAAAATCTGAACCCGATATCAATAAAGTCAACTCTCGGTTAAGTTTCTCCATCTTCCAAACCTTCAACTTTTTAACTTTCACCAATTCAAGCCAAAATGATCTACGGACCTCCAAATCAATATCTGGACACACGACTAAGTCCAATATTACTATACGAAACTATCAGAACCATTAAACTCCATTTTGGAGCCGTCTACATAAAATCAAACCCCGATCTAACTAGTTCAATTTAAGCTTCCAAATTTGGGACTAAGTATCCCATTTCACTCCGAACCTCACCCGAAACTAAACCAACTATCCCGGCAAGTCATATAACCAAAATATAACATAGAGAAGGCAATAAATAGGGGAACGAGGATAAAATACTCAAAATGATCGGCCGGGTCATTACATAGAGCGCCAAGCAGTTCAATTGCCTCCCATAATCCCATCAAGACCCCTCATATCGCATGTTGGTCCACTTCATGTGAATGAGTCTACCTTGCCTAAAATTAGTCTTGAAGTCATTCGATCCCAACCACATAACACTGAATCTATGCCTCCAATAATCCCACCACAACCCCTCATATCTCATACTAGTCCACTTCATGTAAATGTGCCTTCCTTGCCTCAACCTAGTCCTAGAGTCAATCGATCACATCCTCGTAATACTGAATCTCAACCGTAGTGTATTCAGTCCCAACCTATAAATCAATAAACTACACCGTTGATGTCTCCACCGGCCAACATGACTCAGGCCAGTTCACGTAGTACATTTGGCAATGACTATGATGAGCATCGGATATGGATGTACCTAAGGCAGATGGGTAATTATACTAACTTGTAACATGATATATGCTTATGTGAATTATATGTATATATATAGTTGATAACTATTGTATTTATGTAAGTTTGATCCTCACAAGCCAGTTATTGAAGGCATTGTTACTTGCATTCGTAGTAAATTTGAGATGTCTAGACCTTCTTGGAAGAAGTTCCAACAATCTACTCGTGATATGTGGTTTGAGGAATTCAAGGTAAGGAAATTTATAATTAGGTTCATATTCAAAAATAGGTGGTGTGAGATTGTCATTTAATATATGCAGAAGAAATTTAGATGCCACCCTCACTATAATAATGCCATATGATGCAATTTTGAGAAAAGGGCAACTGCAGGGATGACCCAACTTTTTCAAGATTTGATTGTGCAGCCACATTGGATGGGGATGTTGTATTCAAGGAGATGAAGCAAAATTGGGAATCTCTGGAATTTAAATCAAAGTCAGAATAAAATAAAAAGAACTGTGATTCAAATGATGGCGTTTCACTTCATACAGGTGGTTGTATACCCCATCGAGTGCATTGGAAGAGAATGGTAAACTAGAACTGGTTTTCAAGGATTTTCTCAAAATTTCTAGTTCCTAGAGATTCAAATTACTCTATTTTATGGCTTTTGGTTTTTGGTTTCTGAAATTTCTGCATTGCTTGCATTTTTGAAGTTTATGCAATTTCTCCACATTTCTGGTTTCTTTTTGTTTGTTTACCCTCAAAATCGGATAACAATTAAATTTGTACGTGGTTTTAAGGATACGTGATCTAGCTTGATACAAATTGATAAATCAGATTGAAATTGAAATAAACAATGGGAAAGTAAATGCAAACCATACAAGTTGAACAGTCTTAGCCTTAGAAGGTTAGCCGCCCTTGAGGCAAAAATACTTCTATCGATATCAGAACAGAACGGCAAGAGAATAATAAGAACTAAAAAAAATAATATATTACTTTGGGATGCGAGTTACAATGTCTTCAATGAACTATTAGACCCCCTTTATATAGTATAGGAGTCCTACATTAGGTACAATTCTATAAAAGATAAAAAATCTCTTGATTTACTGATTGCCGGTTCCTTATTGATTCGTGCTGAGATTTCCGCCATGGTATCCGCCCGGTTACTAATATTTTGGCCTTATGTCATTTCGGTCTTCTATTGGTTATACCGGTAATATTTCCTCGAGGTTATTCGGGGTCAGGGTCGATTCCGAGATCATAGACTCAATGTTATCGAGGACAGATATTCTGACCTCGAGTTCTGGTTCGACGAGACTCGGGGTCGATCTTCAACCCCTTGAATTCCGAGCCCGATCTGTCATGCAATAGTCGAGTCTGATTTTGACCGTTCACAGATAGTCCCCTCATTTTTGGAAGAGTAAACGACGAGAAACAACATGAACTTCCAGTCCTGACTTCGATTTTATTTTTACGAAAACGACAAAACAGTCAAAATATCTTGTCATTCAAGTATTAATGGCATTAAATGCTCGTCAGTTGCCGGTCGACCATTCCCAGATGTGAACAGCCGCTGGGAAGCTATAAATACCCCCTTATTAGTTCATTCAAACTTTACTTTCAAACTTTCTGACCTCGTACCTTTAGAAATTTCAATATTTCCAAGCATTACATTTCTGGCTATTCTGAAATCCTTTTATAAGAACTTCAGCTCTGCTTTTATCCTAAACCATCAAGCTTAATCTTTTAACTCCATCTTTTTTCTTCATTTATCAAAGAAATGGTGAAGACTTCAAAATCCGTTCCCCAAAAAGAAACTCTCTCTGCCTCGCAACCGACTATTGAGGAAAACGTTTTGTCTGCTGCTACCGAGGAACCGGTACCGGAACCTTTTCTGTAAATGTTCATCCCTAGGGGGTTCTGATCGGCGCTGATTTTAAGATCGAGAAGCCCTCCTCGGTATCGGCCGATCTCGAGATATATTTGCTCGATCACCGAGGATGCCCTCTCTGAGGTCAAGAAAGATTGTAACTGGGCTAATAAGAGCGTAGTGGTCCCCTAGCCCGAGGAAGCCACCACTACCCACGTGGAGGGAGTTTTAAGTATTTACACTTATCCCTTCATGCTGGGTCCCCTAGGCACGGTCATCATTGCATTCTATAAGAGGTATAAGGTGACCCTTGGTCAAATTCACCCTTCTTTTTGGAGGACAGTAATTCTCCTCTGTATTTTTGTAAGCAAGATCGAAGGGTATCCCTTCACCCTCGACTATCTCATGCGCTTATATATTCCCCGACTTTATTGAGGGGGACTAATTAAGCTTGCCCGTCAGGCCAGTAAGGCCCCATTCTCGAGCATCGACGAAGATCGAGATCGAGGTTGGTTAGGTCGCTTTGTCCGAGTGAAGACCTCGAATTTGATCCCAGCCGAGCATATGCCATTTCCTGAGAAGTGGAATATAAGACGTAAGTATAACCTTGATTTCAAGATTTTGTTCATCGCTCTTCCGTTTCGTCCCTTCTCATCGATGTTTTGTGGTGGTGCTACTGTTGCTCGGATGCCGGATGCAGTTCCTAGACTTAAGGAATTGGTCGAGGGCATTGTAACACAAAGGCCCTATTCCGAGTGTTCGTGGCACGAGCTTTTGAAGGGCCGGTGGGAGCCCCGTTCTCACGGTGGGATTCCTTTCTTGAGTGGACAACACTTAGGTTTCCTTCGTGTTGTCGCGCCCTTACTCATTTCTTTTTTCTTCGCAGGTCATTCTAAGGATGTCGCAGTGAGGCCTCTATCCGGTGATGAGGATTGCCCCGCCGAGTTCCCTGCTCCGAGACAGGGTGGGGAGAAGAAGAGAAAAAGGGCTCCGAGTTCTTCGAACTTGGAGAAGAAAAAACCGAGGAGGAGACTAGTGCGCAAATACAAAGAAAGCATCAGCTCCCGAGAGCTCCCATCCGACTCACTTCATCGGCTGAGGGATGAGTCCGAAGAAGAAGAAGAAGAAGAAGAAGAAGCTTCTAAACTTATGGTCCGCATGCTAGGCGACACTGAACTGCCTCAAAACAGGGGGGGCGATGAAGAGGCAGTGGTTGAGGCCTCCGAACCAGGGAGGGACGAGGCCGTTTTGCCCCAGGTTAGGGCGGCCGACAAAGAGGTCGAGACCGATGCTTTTCGGGCAAGGGACAATGCCCTAAATGATGTACTTGGAGTGATAGATCTCTCCAAGTCGCCTTCTTTTACTGATTCCATGATCGACGAGGCCCAGACGCTGAGGGGGCGCCCCAACGAGAGGCCCAAAGGGGTGGCATACCCCTTTCACAACTTTTTGATGGTTTAGACTCTACCGCCTTGGAGGACGTCACCGGGTTGGGTGACTTACTGGTGCCAAAGAAGAGTTCGTCTTCAGGAAACAACGGGCCTTCTTCAAGTCCAAAACTAGTCAACCGGTTCCCAGCTCCGAGTGTGAATCCTGACCGGAAGCGGTCGATTATCATGTCTATTCCAGAGGATGCCCGGTCCTCTATGCCCCCGTAGGGGTTTCCAGTTATCGAAGAGGATCAAGCCAAGATGAACGAGGTAGAAGCGCCCTGCCTGTTCAACGAAGCACAACAGGTGCTAAACCGGGTAACTTCAGATGAATTTTGACGACTACTATTATGTACTTTAGATTAAGTCATAAATAATCGTAACTTTTTTCTTTGTGTTTGTAGGCCTCGTTGCTTCACCACGAGACTTTTCTCTGATATCAGGAAGAGTTAGACCAACACGAGGTCGAGACTCGAGGGCTCACGGAGAAGAGGGATGCTTACAAACTTCTCAGCGAGAAACTCTAGGCTGAGCTAGAGGCAGCTCGGAATGAGCATGCCGACCTGGTCGAGCATGTAAGAAGAGTATTTGAGGTTAGTGATGATGAATTAGTCACGGTGGCTAACAGTCTGAACCCGTTGGTCCAATAAAAGCTTGATCATATTGGGCAGCTCCGGGCAGAGGTGGATGCGGTAAAGGCCGAGGCCGAAGACTGAAAACATAACATGGACCGCTTGGCCTCGGAAAAGGAGACTGCCCGAGCACAATTGGCTTTGGCTGAGGTCCAGCTTCAATATGTAAAGGAAAAGGCCTTAGTGCAGGCTAAAAAGATTGAGGAGCTCTAGTCTCAGCTGAGTTTGGCCATCTCCGATCAAGGAAATCTGGCCAAGGAGCTCGAGACGGTCAAGTCGGAGGCCAAGGTAGTTAAAGTCGATGCCTACGAGATTATGGACGTTTATAAGGCCGATGACAAGGTAGCTCAGGTTCGAGTAAAAAATTTCATCGAGCACGCACAGTGGCAATCTCGAAGGGAGGCCTTCGAGGAAATTCATACTCGGGGTTTCGACTTATCGGCTTAGATTGAGCGTGCCAAAGAGCTCGAAGCTGAGGCCAAAAAATTGGCCTATCCCGAAAATGATGAGGAGTATAAAGATTTGGGCGAGTCCGAGGGTGGTGGAGACCCCGAAGGTGATGATGCAACCCCCGATGAAGACAAGGCCACTTAGGCCCTTTTTAGATGTTTTTGTTTTTTTTCTTTTTGTATTACCTTTTTGTTGAGGCCGTTCGGCCTTTGTAAAAATTGCATCGAGGTTGTTTGGCCCTTGTAATTTTTTTGTTGATATGTATCTAAGGCTTTTTCCCTTCAACAGCTTTCGAATTTTCCCTTTGCTTTATTACTTATATTTGCAAAGATCGAAATGCCTTAGCATGAAATAGTTAGGTTATGTTCGGAGGTTCGAACAAACCTTTGCCTTCAATATTATTTCATTTTAAGGCATCGTGGTAGTTCAGTATTACCGAAAACGTTTTTCCCAAAGTAGTTTAGATTATAGTTTGCCGAGGGTAGTTTTTAGAACCGGTTATGAAATTTTGAAGGCCTTGTTTTTTTTTGTTACTGGTCTCGGACGTCTCCGAGCCGTTTTAGTATGGCCGTAGCATTTTTAGTTTGGGTGTTGCCCAATGGATTGGTCACCTTGAGTTATCCGGACTTGCCTTGGAGTTCGGGCAATGCCAAATAAGTTTCGTGTCATCGGGTTTCAATATCCCGGAATGGCCGTAGCTTTTAATTCGGGCAACGCCAAATAAGCTTTGTGCCCCCGGGCTCTGATAATTCGAGTCATTCGAGTTTGTTTTCGGACGGCAGCTTTCGATTGGGAGTGATCGTTTGAACCCGGATAAAGGCGGCCCTTAGGCTTGATACCTTTAGGGGGTCGAATGAAAGAAATTCCTAAAAAAAACAAAATCTTAAATGACAAGATATTTATCTGTAAGGTAGAAACTTTTATTCTTGTGCATGATAGTTACATATGTGTACAAGTTTTGTGCCAGGGCTCGAGTAGTCTATGCGGGCACAGTTCATGTGACCGTTTGACCCTTACAGTAAATCCTATCGACTGAGCCGAGACCATTGAATCATAAATTTTCCTTCCTTGCTAAATTTATTAGTTGAGGGTAATACCCCCAGTGTTCGGGGCTGATCGAAGAGAGGCCTCGAATGTTGTTGTGATCTTTGTCACCAGTTCGTAGCCGGCCTTCAATTCTGAGTTATCACGATTTACTTGTTGCCTCGTTAAAAACCTTGCCGGAAAACCCATTTGGAACAAAACCGGTTCAAGAGAAAAAGAGTGCAACGCGTGCTTTCATACCTAAATTTTGTATCGTTCTTCGATGATTGCCTACAAGTGTTAGTTCGGGCCGTACCTTAGCAATAGTATCGCTTCAAGTGAGCTATGTTCCAGTTGTTCGGTAGTTGCTCACCTTTCATCGTTCCGAGTTTGTACGATTCTTTACCGGTGATCTCAATAATCTGATAAGGGCCTTTCCAGTTTGGACCCAACTTCCCTTCGTTCGGGTTTCGGGTATTTAGTGTAACCTTCCTTAGTACCAAGTCCCCGACATTAAAGTGTCGAAGGTTGGCCCGTCGAATGTAATACCTTTCGATCCGCTGCTTTTGGGAGGCCAACCGGACAAGGGCTGCTTCGTACCTTTCATCCAGTAGATTTAGGCTCGCGTTCATAGCTTCGTCGTTTGATTCCTTGGTTGTATATCGGAACCTGAGACTTGGTTCTACGATTTCGACCGGTATTAGAGCTTCGATGCCATAGAACAGTAAGAATGGGATGGCCCTAGTACTGGACTTCGAGGTTGTTCGGTATGCCCATAAGACTTCGAGCAGGATTTCCTTCCATCTTCCTTTGGCGTCAGTTAACCTTTTTCTGAGGTTTTGGAGAATGGTTTTGTTTGTCGATTCTGCTTGTCCGTTCCCACTAGGGTGGTAGGGTGTTGATAGGATCCTTTTGATCTTATGATCCTCGAGAAATTTGCTTAACTTGCTGCCGATGAATTGTTTCCCGTTGTCGCATACGATCTAGGTCGGCATTCCAAATCGGCATATGATATGATCCCAAATGAAGTCGATGACTTCTTTCTCCCTGACCTTTTCGTATGCCTGGGCTTCCACCCACTTATAAAAATAGTCAGTCATAAATAATATAAATTGAGCCTTACCGGAAGCCCATGGAAGCGGACCAATAATATCCATTCCCCGCTTCATGAATGGCCATGGTGACAAAATCGAATGCAACAACTCCCCGGGCTAATGAATCATCGAAGCGTGTCTTTGACATTCATCACATTTTCGTACGAACTCCTTCGCGTCTTTTTCCATATCGATCCAGTAATAACCGACTCTGATTACTTTTCGAACCAATATTTCGGTGCCCAAATAATTTCCACAGGTACCTTCGTGGACTTCCCTCAAAACATACTCAGTATCTCCTGGCCCTAGACATATTGCGAGTGGGCCATCGAATGCTCTTTTGAACAGGGTTCCATCTTCGAACATGCTAAAACAGGCTGCCTTTGTACGCAGGGCTCTCGATTCTTTTGTATCCGAGGGCAGTTTCCCGGTCCTAAGGTATTCTACATATTTATTTCTCCAGTCCCGGGTTAGGCTCGTCAAGTTGATCTCGGCATGGCCTTTTTCCACCACCTATCTCATAAGCTGCACGACTGCCCCCAAATTGAACTCGTCGTCTTCGACCGATGACCCTAAGTTAGCAAGGGCATCAGCCTCACTGTTTTGATCCCGCGGTACATGTTGCAAAGTCCATTCTTTGAACCGGTGTAATGTTACCTGCAACTTGTCCAAGTATCTTTGCATTCGTTCTTATCTGACCTAGAATGTTCCATTAACTTGGTTTACCACAAGGAGGGAGTCGCACTTGGCTTCGATCACTTCTGCCCCCAAGCTTTTGGCTAGTTCAAGGCCTGCAATCATGGGCTCAAATTCGGCCTCGTTGTTAGTCAATTTCACAGTCTTAATAGATTGTCTAACTACATTGCCTGTTGGTCGCTTCAATACGATGCGAAGTTCGGGCCCTTTTGCGTTTGAGGCACCGTCCGTAAAGAGGGTTCGGATTAGGAGGTCCCTGAGTTAATTAATAACTCTCTTTCGGCCTCGAGTATTAGGGTCGGCCTAAAGTCGGCCACAAAGTCTGCCAAGATTTGAGACTTAATGGCGGTCTGAGGTCAGTATTCAATATCATACTCACTTATTTCCACGACCCATTTGGCCAACCGTCTCGAGAGCTCGGGCTTATGCATAACGTTCCTCAACGGGTAAGTAGTTACGACACATATGGGGTGACACTAGAAGTACGATTTTAGCTTCCTAGAGGCACTTAGCAAAGCGAGCGCTAGTTGTTCTAGGTGAGGGTATCTAGTTTCGGCCTCACCTAGGGTCCTGCTAACATAGTAAATTTA
The DNA here is from genome assembly GCF_000390325.3 of Nicotiana tomentosiformis. NCBI lineage: Eukaryota > Viridiplantae > Streptophyta > Magnoliopsida > Solanales > Solanaceae > Nicotiana > Nicotiana tomentosiformis. Next base: position 83,826,928 of record NC_090818.1, read on the forward strand.
AAATTGCGTACCTTGCTCTTCCCGGACGAGGACTCCACTTACCGCTATCTCCGAAACTGCCAAGTACAAGTATAGTTGTTCCTCTTCCTTCGGTGTGTGAAGCAGCAGTGGGCTAGATAAGTACCGTTTGAGTGCCTCCAAAGCTCATTGACATTCCGGGGTCCATGAGAAGTTATTCTTCTTCTTCAATAGTGCAAAGAATCAGTGGCTCTTATCGGATGACCTTGAAATGAATCATCCCAAGGCGGCTATGCATCCGGTTAGTCTTTGTACGACCTTCACATTGTCCACGACCGTGATGTCTTCGATGGCTTTGATTTTATCGGGGTTGATCTCGATTTCTCGGTTGGATACCATGAATCTGAGGAATTTACCCTACCCAACTCCGAACGCACATTTTTTCGGGTTCAGCTTCATATTGTATTGCTTCAATATGTTGAAGGTTTCCTGCAAGTGTTTTAAATGGTCCTCTGCTCGCAGGGACTTAACCAACACGTCGTCAATGTAAACTTCCATTGATTTTACTATTTGTTCCTCTAACATCCGGTTCACTAGCCGTTGAGAAGTGGCACCGACAATGTCTTACTATGAATGGCATCACGTTATAACAGTACGTGTCGTACTTTGTGATGAAGGAGGTTTTTTCCTGATAATCCGGGTCCATCCGTATTTGGTTGTACCTGAAATAGGCTTCAAGGAAACTGAGCATCTCGTGGACGGTCGTGGCATCGATCATGCGATCGATGTTGGGCAGAGGAAAAGAGTCCTTGGGACATGCCTTGTTCAAATCCTTACAGTCTACACACATTCTTAATTTGTTCCCTTTTTTAGGGACTACCACTATGTTTGCTAACCAATCCGGGTATTTAACTTCCCGAATGGACCCTATTTTAAGGAGTTTAGATAACTCATCCTTGATGAAAGCATGTTTGACCTCAGACTGGGGCCTCCTCTTCTATTTAACCGGATGGAATTTTGGGTCCAGGCTTAGCTTGTGAGTGGTTATCTACGGTGGGATCCTTGTCGTATCAAGATGGGACCAAGCAAAACAATCTTCATTAGTTATAAGAAATTGAATGAGTTTTTTCCTAAGCTCGGAGCTTAACCCCCTGCCTAGGTATACCTTTCGATCGAGCAAGTGTTCTCTCAATATGACTTGCTCCAACTCCTCGACCGTCGATTTAGTGGTGTCAGAATCATCGGGAGCTATAAAAGATCTGGGAACCTTGTAATCATCATCCTCGTTTTCCCTTCGTTTGTCTGAATCTGCCGAGGCTAGCATCAGTGATTGCTATTTGGCCCCGTTTTTGACCATCTGGTTTGGATCCTTCGATGTTGAGATTGTAGATTCCGGTATCACCTCCTCGACCGCGAACATTTCCTTAGCAGTTGGTTGTTCACCATAGACCGTTTTGACCCCGCTAGGTGTTGGGAATTTCAGTTCTTGGTGCAGTGTTGATGGCACTGCCCTCATGTTGTGGATCTATGGCCTTTCGAATAAAGCGTTGTACCTCATGTCTCGTTTAATCACATAAAATTTAGTTTCCTGGATGGTCTCGGCGGTGTTTGCTGGTAATGTTATCTCGCCCTTAGTAGTTTCACACGCCATGTTGAACCCGTTTAGAACTCGAACTACAGGCACGATTTGGTCTTGTAGACCGAGCTAATCCACGACCCTCGATCGGATGATATTGGCGGAGCTACCTGGGTCAATTAACACACGTTTAAATCGGGATTTATTTATGAGTACATATATTACCAGTGCACTATTGTGGGGCTGCACGATTCCTTCCGTGACCTCGTCGTTGAAAGACAAGGTTCTTTCCGGTATGTAATCTCGAGTCCATTTCTCTCTTGTGATGGATACTTTGGTGCGTTTCAACATCAGCCCCTGAGGGAAATCGACCCCACCAATGATCATGTCAATGACGTGTTGAGGTTCCTCTTGTTCAGTCTGTTTGTTAGAATCCCTATTCCTAAAATAATTCTTGGCTCAGTCACTCAGGAATTCTCGAAGGGGCTACTTCCTCTCTCAACAGTCGGCAATCCTCTGTTTTGTGGCTGTGAGTGACATGATATTTACATATCTGGTTAGGATCCATTTGGGTTTGATCATATTGTAGAGGTCGAGGCCATTTGGTATCTTTGATGTGTCCGATAGCTGATACAATGTCGGAAACATCGATATTAAATTTGTATTCCGATAACCTTGGTGCTTCTTTAGTCGTGATGGGCATATCGAAGTTGTTTTTGCTCATGAGTCCCCGGTTGCTATGACCTATGTCACTTCTCTTTTCGTTTCTCAAAGAGTTTCGCCCGGACCCGCTGCTTCTTCGATCTCCATTATACGGCCAGTACCGGTCCCTGTTTGGTCTCGGTTCACGATCAATGTCTCTCTTGACTCTGTCGATGTTTCTGACGGGATAAACAGACCCCGAAGGGGCCCCGAATTTATCATCTTCCTTTCTGTTCTTCGATTGATACCGGTTATGCATGTCGGCCCAAGTAACAGCCGGATATTCTACCAGGTTTTGTTTCAACTACTATGAAGCCACTGAACTTCGAACATTGAGTCCCTGAGTGAAAGCTTGAATAGCCCAATCATCAGCAACCGACAGTAGGTCCATTGGTTCCATCTAAAACCGGGATACGAACTCCCTGAGCATCTCGTTATCTTTCTATTTTACTTTGAAAAGGTCCGACTTCCTAGTCTCGACCTTGATGGTAGCAGCGTGTGCTTTCAAGAAACAATCTTCAAGCATAGCAAATGAGTCAATAGAATTAGGAGGTAAGTTGTGATACCATATCATATCTCCCTTTGACAAGGTCTCTCCGAACTTCTTCAATAGGACAAACTTGATCTCATCATCCTCCAAATCGTTCCCTTTGATGGCACATATGTAAGAGGTCACATGCTCATTTGGGTCGGTCTTTCCGTTATACTTAGCAATCTCGGGCATGCAAAATTTCTTAGGGATCGGCTTCGGAGTCGCGCTCGGAGAAAAAGGTTTTTGCACGAACTTCTTGGAATCCAGGCCTTTCAATATCGGTGGTGCTCCTTGGATCTGGTCTATTCTGGAATTGTAGGTTTCCGCCTGTTTGTCATTAGCTTCAATTTTCTTCTCCCCTGATTCTATCCATTTTGTCAATTCTTCGAGCATCTTTATGATCTCGGGATTAGCCCCCGATTCATGTTCATTCGACCTTTCTTCGACCGGTTCATTCCTGCGAGTGACTTCCCAGGGTAGATCGGGTTTAACTCTACTCGGTGCACGGCTTTGGTTCTGTAACTGAGCTATCGCCGCCTGTTGAGCCTGCAGTATTTCGAAGATCACCCGTAAACTGATCGCGTCCCCTCCAATTTTTGTGTATTTTGAGTTGCCGATCGGGCTCCACCACGGACGCTCTCCTTGGGGTCAGTTGGCAAATTTGCGTTGATAGCCACATGTGAATTAGCGTCAATTGGGTCTGCGACAGAAATTTCTGTAACACCCCAGAAAATTTTAAAGTATTTCAGTGTAAAGCCCCGTAAAATTTCGCAAATGAATTCAAGGTTTTGTGGTGCCGGAGTAGGCTTATGTGTTTGAGGATTTTATAAAATCTTCGCGGCGAGCTTGCTCACCGTGGTATAGACTTTTTATATTGAACAGTGCGATAGGGAGTTGAAGAAAAATGTTGGGCAAAAGTAGGTATTTCTGCGGCCGCAGAACCACTCTGCGTACCGCAGAATGGTCGCAGAGTGAGGCAGTTTTCTGGGTCACTTCGATATCATTTTCGCGGCCCATTATGCGACCGCATAACCATTTCGCGGGCCGCACTCTTGTCGCATATCCAGATTTGAGATTTTTTGGAGGGAGGTTCGGCGGTATATTATGCGAACGCAGAACTGCGGTGCATTATGCGACCGCATAACAGGTCTGCGGGCCGCAAAGTGACCGCAGACCTGGTCAGTTCCTTTTCAGTTTTGGGCGTCAAACTGTTTGCCCTCAAAATCAGATAATACTTAAATCTGTACGTGGTTTTAAGGATACGTGATCTACCTTGATACAAATTGATAAATCAGATTGAAATTGAAATAAACAATGGGAAAGTAAATGCAAACCGCACAAGTTGAACTGTCTTAGCCTTAGAAGGTTAGCCGCCCTTGAGCCAACAATGCTTTTATCGATATCAGAACAGAACGACAAGAGAATAATAAGAACTAAAAATAACAATATATTACTTTGGGATGTGAGTTACAGTGTCTTCAATGAACTATCAGACCCCCTTTATATAGTAGAGGGGTCCTACTTTAGGTACAATTCTATAAAAGGTAAGAAATCTCCTTATTTGCTGATTGCCAGTTCCTTATTGATTAGTGCCGAGATTCCCGACGTGATATCCGACCGGTTACGGATATTTCGGCCTTCCGTTATTTCGATCTTCTGTTAGTTATACCGGCAATGTTTTCTCGAGCTTATTGGGGGTCAGGGTCGATTTCGAGATCATGGACTCAATATTCTCGAGCACGGATATTCTGACATCGTGTTCTGGTTCGATGAGACTCGGGGTCGATCTTCAACTCCTCGCGTTCCGAGCCCGATCTTTCATGCAATAGTCGAGCCCGATTTTGACCGTACACAAAGTTTTTGCAGCATGTTTAGCATTTTATGCAATTCTAGTTCAACTGCATTTCTGGAGAATCTAAGGATATGATGTGGATTACCTGTAGCTTTTTTAAGGATAGGATGTGGTTTACCTGTAGCTTTTTGTTAATTACTCCTTGTCGCACTGGCTTAGTGCAAGCGTTTGTAAAATCTATGATTACTAATCAAAATAATTGCAACTTGTGAGATTTATTGCAAATCTTACTAGAAAGACATCTAAGTCATGCATATATGTAAATATATTTGTGACATAAATCAGTAGATCTTAGCTGAAAGTAGACAAATCATGCATCAGATAAGCCTTCCTCATGAGCTATACAATAGTGATGACTTTGCCATCTACTGAAACTAGCCTTCTTGTACTTGAAGCCTAACCATCTTGCAATTAAGCACGCCTAACCTTTGTTTGAAACTTTCTGCCTATTTTCTTTTGGTTCAAAAGTGATTTGAGTATTATAAGTTTTTATAAACTTGTGGATCTTCGATTTAACTTGTTAATTTCAGAATGGTAAAGTTCCTGCTAGCACATATATTTGTTTAGTACGTTGCATCGACTTTTGTGTTTAATTTTCTTTTTGCGTTTTAAGCTAGAATTCAGGGTCAAGTATTCCAAATGCTTCTTGTTTTAAACCTTCGCTATTTCTACCCCTGTTCTGCTCGCAACATTTAAATGAGAAACTAATATTGCCTTACCAGTTTGAATGGATTGTTTGCAATCTCGCATAAACTACATGTGTTTAAGTGAAGTGTGATGTTAGGCCAAAATGCTATACTTTTAGCATATTACTCGCCCTATATTTTGCTGGTTTAGTGAGTTATTGTGTGAAAATTGCGCTAAATTGTATTGTTTTATGTGTAGGAACATCGCATTGAATCGTCGAATGAAAGTTGCACAAAACGTGGACAAAAAACGCAAGAAAAGAGCCAAAAGCATCAAGTACCCAAACCGTGCTACATACCAGGCTTTGCGAGGTCTATAGCCAGGTTTACCGTGCTATAGACCAGGCTTCGCGAGGTCTATAGACTGGTCGATCATGCTATAGACCAGGCTTCGTGAAGTCTATAGCCTGGTCGACCGCGCTACAGACCAGGCTTCGCGAGGTCTATAGCACGGTAATTAAAAGTCGCGGGTTAAAAGACCCAAATCCAGATTTCGACGAGGGATTGAAATAAATACTCCCCAAACGAGGGACATGATTTTGGAGAAGAAAAAGGCTGCCAAGCACTGTGGAACAAGAATCAAACGAGTTTTCTCTTCCTTTATCTCTTTAATTTGTAGTTTAATATTTTTGAACATTATGTTGATTGTTGTTGTATTTATGAGTAGCTAAACTCTATTATCTAAGGTTTGATGGAACCTATTGGAGGATGATTTTCTACTGCGTTTAATATTGATTTGCCTTTGATTTTTGTCTACTTGTTCAACTATATTTTCATTGTTGTTAATTGACGAGCTCTCAATTAACTGGGCCTATTTAGTGTGTATATTACTTGAGAGAGAGTACACATTTAGGTAGTTGTTGAACAACACAACTCCTAACGCAATTGAGAGATAGATACGCAGGGTTTAAAGGTGGGATTAGAGATAACGAAGCCTTGGTGCGATCATAGTGAGCAATAAATTAGTAACAGCTAGCGTAGTTCGGGAGAATACATCTAGTAAATTATGGTAGCTGCTCGAGAGAGAGCTATGCAGGTTTAGGCAAATTCATAGAAAACGTAGTGGGAAAGATTCCGACAATAGGAAAAATCATAACCTTAGACTTTTTCAAATCTTGTCTACAATATTTGCCTTGTTAGTTATAAATTACTGTATTTTTTATTACTTTGATCTTAGTTTAACTCTCAAATTGTTATATAATCTTTCTGAAGGTTGATTACTTGAATTCGTGCAAAACTATTAGTTGTAATTGGCACGTTATTTCCCTATGGGATTCGACTCCGGACTTATAAACCGAATTATATTTGCAACGACCGCTTAGTCCTTTTTATAAGGCATAGTTGGGTGTGATCAAAATTTGGCGCTGTTGCCGGGGAAAGCAATAGTGTTACTAATTACATATCTAAGAATTGTTAGGATTCCTAGTTTAGTCAGTTTGGCCCATACAAAAATATGAACGCCCAAATTCCGACATCAACTCAACCTCCAAATCTCTATTTCTTATTTTGAAATTCCTAGGCCCGAATCCTCTAATGTTACCTCAAAAATATGTAATCTAGTTAAAATACTCAATGATAATTCAATATTATTGACTAACAATGATCACAAGTGAACTACCTCAAGTTTTTCCATGAATTCTCTCTCAAAATCACCCAAAAATCGTGCTTGAAAGTCCAAAAATTAGAAAAACTCTCGGACCCTTCTTTTATATTCCGCCCAGGCATTTTTTTGCATCTGCGATGCACTTATCTGCACCTGCGGTCTCACAGATGTGAGGGCCTTCACGCTTCTATGGTCTGAGGCGCTTCTGCGGACAGCAGTCCGCTTCTGCGATGAGGCTTTGCCTTTCCCTTTTTCCGCTTATGCGATCACGAAGCCACAGGTGCGACTCCGCTTCTGCGGTAAGGAGTGCGCATCTGCGACCACTGCCCTTCCTAGTCCATGTCGCATCTTCGACCATTTTGTCGCTTTTGCGGTCGCTCACCTGCGACCATTTCCACCGCAGGTGCGATAGCACCACAATTGAAAAATATTCCAGAATTTCTCCAAGTCCAAATTTGGTCCGTTTAACCATCCGAAACTTATCCGAGGCCCCCAGAACCTCAACCAAATATACCAACAAGTCCTAAAATATCATATGAACTTAGTCAAAACCTCAAATCACATCAAACAACGCTAAAATCACGAATCATGTTCCAATTCAAGCTTAATGAAACTTAGAAATTCCAACTTCTACATTTGATACTGAAACTTATCAAATCAAGTCCGATTGATCTCAAATTTTGCGCACAAGTCATAAATGACATAACGGACCTATGAAAATTTTTAGAACTGAATTCCGACCCCAATATCAAAAATTCAACTCCCCGGTCAAACTTCCAAGCTAAAATTTTTATTTTAGCTATTTCAAGCCTAATTTAACTACAGACTTTCAAATAATTTTCGGACACACTCTTAAGTCCAAAATCATCATACGGAACTATTAGAATCATCAAAACTCTATTCCGGGGTCGTTTACACATAAGTCAACATTCGGTCAAAAAATTTTAACCTAAGTTTTCATCCTTGAGACTAAGTGTATTAATTCATTCTGAAACATCACCAGATCCGAACTGACTACCCCGGCAAGTTATATAACATCTATAAAGTATGGAATGAGCAGTAAATGGGGGAACAGAGCTACAAATCTTAAAATAACTGGCCGGGTCGTTACAACTGAGCTAAAACAAGTAAGAGTGCAACCAGCCTAAAAGGAAATAAACAAGGAAAGAGAGGTTGCGGAGGAGACTGAGAAAGTGCAAGAGAAGGTATTAGAAAAAGTGCCCGAGCAGGATCTAACTCAAGCTACAGGAAAGAAGAGACCTCCAGCACCTTTCCCGCAGAGGTTGGCCAAATATCAGAAGGATGAGCAGTATAAAAAATTCATGGAAATGCTAAAGCAAATTCAGGTAAACATTCCTCTAATCGATGCTTTGAGGGAGATGCCCGGTTATGCAAAAATGATGAAGGACTTGATGTCTCGTAAGTTTGACTTCCAAGACTTGGCAAATGTCACATTGACACAGACTTGTAGTGCTGTTGTGTCAAGACCTATAGCTAAGAATTTATCCGGCCCTAGAAGCTTCACAATTCCATGCACCATAGGTAGCTATGCATTTTCCAAATCATTGTGTTATTTGGGAGCAAGTATAAATCTGATGCCATTGTCTATCTATAAAAAGTTAGGCATTGGAAGAGCAAGGCCCACATCCATGTTACTGCAGCTAGCTGACCGAACGGTGAAAAGGCCATCAGGTATACTTGACGATGTACTTGTGCAAGTTGGAAAATTCATGTTTCCAACAGATTTTGTCATTCTGGACTGCAAGGTTGATGAGGAGATTCCCATAATTCTGGGAAGGTCGTTCTTGGCCACAGGGAGAGCTCGGATTGATTGTGAAACAGGGGAGCTGAAAATGATGCTGAATAATGAAGAAATAACATTTAAAGTGCAAAAGTCTATGCGGCGACCCAGTGAGTTTGCAAATTGCTCTTTTTTAGACATAGTGGATGTAATCATGGAGGAATATGATGAGTCACTTAATGCAAAAGTCCCTCTAAACTCCTGCCTTATAAACTTAGAAAAAGTAAATAGTGAGGACTTAGCGAAATGGGTGTTGGCTCTTCAAGGACAAGGGAACTAGAAAATAGAGCTCGAATTCGAGCCTTTACACTCGAAAAAAAGAAAGACCCATCCAGCCAAGCCATCAATCAAAGCACCACCACAATTGGAGCTGAAACCGTTACCATCTCACCTCAGGTATGCTTTCTTGGGACCTAACTCGTCTTTACCTGTTATTATCTCATCTGGTTTGTTAGATGTGAGGGTAGAATGACTTTTGCAGGTGTTGAAAGAGTGCAAGAATACAATTGGTTGGACCATTGCAGACATTAAGGGTATCAGCCCGACCTTCTATATGCATAAATTTCTACTAAAAGATGGGCACAAACCTTCAAGAGAACATCAAAGAAGATCGAACCCTAATCATGAAGGAAGTTGTAAAGAAGGAAGTGATCAAGTGGTTAGATGCGGGAATAATTGATAGGTTCGAAGGTAATTGTTTATACTGACAATGTTGCTTTCAGGTACCTAATTGATAAAAAGGAAGCAAAGTCGCGCTTGATTTGATGGGTTCTCCTGCTGCTAGAGTTTGACTTGGAAATTTGTGACTGAAAAGGAACAGAAAACCAAATTGTCGATCACTTTTCCATGCTTGAAGGAGCTGAAACGAAGGTTGAGGTGGAAGAGATCATGGAGAATTTCCCAGATGAACAAATGTTGGCCACGAGCATTTAGGTGGCGCCATGGTATGCAGACATTGCAAACTACCTGGCAAGCGGTATTGTTCCCTATGACTTATCTTCTGTGAAGAAGAAAAAGTTCTTTCGTGATTGTTGCATGTAATTCTGGGATGAACCATATTTGTTTCGAATTTGTATTGATAACATGATCCGGAGATGTATTACTGAGATAGACCAAGCTTCTATTTTGCAGGCATGTCATGCTTTGCCTTATGGAAGTCATTTCGTAGGAGTAAGGACAACTGCTAAAGTTTTGAAGTTGGGCTTCTATTGGCTGACGTTGTTTAAATATGCACACATTTGGGTAAAGAGTTGTGATGAATGTCAAAGGACATGGAATATTTTCCATAGACATGAGATGCCCATGAACCCAATCTAAGAAGTGGAAGTATTTGATGTATAGGGAATCGACTTTATGGGACCATTTGTTAGCTCATACAACAACAAGTATATACTCGTAGCAGTGGACTATATCTCGAAATGGGTAGAAGTTGTAGCACTCCCAACAAATGATGCAAAGGGAGTTATTGGTTTTCTAAGAAAAAATATCTTCACCCAATTTGGAACTCCAAGAGAGATCATTAGTGATGGAGGAACTCACTTCTGCAATCGAGCCTTCGCAAAGTTACTGGAAAAATATGGCGTACGCCATAAGGTTGCCACTCCGTATCATCCACAAACAAGTGGTCAAGTTGAGGTGTCAAATAGAGAAATCAAGAGTGCTTTGACCAAAACTGTAAATGCTACTCGGACTGATTCGGCGAAAAAATTGGATGATGCACTATGGGCCTACCGCACTGCATTCAAAACTCTGATTGGTATGCGACCGTACAAATTTGTATTTGAAAAGGCATGTAACTTACCGGTGGAGCTAGAGCATAGAGCATTTTGGGAATTAAGGCAATTAAATCTTGACATGGAGGCCGCTGATACGAGTAGAGTCATAGAACTTCATGCCCAAAATGAAGATTGAAACTATTTTTGGGAAAGCTAAAATTTAGATGGTCGGGACCATTTAGAGTGGTGCAAGTACTCTCAAGTGGAGCTGTAGAAATTGAATCCGAGGATGGAACGAACAGGTTTAGAGTTAATGGGCAAAGGTTGAAACATTACCTTGGCATGGAGGAGGAAAGAGTTGTATCAGTGATTCATTTGAAGGAGCCTCAATTGTTGAGTGAACCTTAAGTTTGATCACATGCGTCGTGCCACGACATTAAATCAGGTGCTCGTTGGGAGGCAACCCAATCCGTAGTTTATTTTAGCTTAACTATAAATTTTCATTTGTTTTATGCACTAACAAGTCTTTAGCTAAATCTTGATGTCTAAACAGGTAATGGAGCACGATGGAAAGTCATGGCGCTTGGAGTTGTTCACAAAACAAAATAAAAATTACATGCGTACGCTCCAAACAACGATGTGTACCTCACGTCACCCAGTTTAATGCATATCGCACCTGGAGGCAAACCTCGCATCGCAAACATTTCACCACGTGGAACAACTTGCATTGCCTGCTGCCCAGCGTGCTTTCCAGCTTGCGTCGCCCAGTCTTCAGCGCGCTATACAACTCGCCCAGCAAGGGTTGTAACGAGACCAATCTCGCAGCAGCCTCGCATCGCCAGGTAATTACCTCGCATCGAAAGGGATACATCGAGCAAAACCTGGCATTAGCCTTATCTCACGTGGGATACAGCGAGCAAAACCTAACAGCAGACCTCGCATCACCAGGTAAGAACCTCGCATTATGCCTCGCGTCGCCTGCTTCGCAGCTCGCTAAGGAGCTCGCCTCACCAGGTAAGTTTCTCGCTGGGAGCTTGGGTCGCCAGGTAACATGTGTTTTAATTTATTAAGCTTTGTTTTCTAACTTCTTTCTATTAAAAAAATTATACAAACACACATACCTAACTTAACACAATACACTTTTTTCTATTATCCCACACCTTGCTGCCCGTCCCTTTTCCTTTTTAATTTTTTAAGCTTTGTTTTCTAACTTCTTTCTATTAAAAAACTACATAAACACACACACCTAACTTAACACATTACACTTCTTTCTATTAGCCCACACCTCACTACATAAACACACACACCTAACTTAACACATTACACTTCTTTCTATTAGCCCACACCACACTACATAAACACACACACCTAACTTAACATATTACACTTCTTTCTATTAGCCCACACCTCACTGCCCGATCCTTTTCCCTTCCCCCTCACAAATAAATTACATTGAAGACATTCACTAATCATCTCCTTCACTCATTTGAGACATCAATTGAAGAACACTTCAATCCTCCTAAGCATCTAAGGTATGTTTCTAACTCTTTCATCTATCAAAAAATTTGAATTGAGTTAAGAAATGAAATTCCACCAATATTTGGTACGTATTCATAGCATCAATTTTCTTGCTCGCCCTAATTCCATAAACCCCATAGGATTGGTATTGCTGTAGGGTACAAGGGTGATAATATGAAATTCCCAAGCCGATTTGGGGAGGGTGAGGCAATCCCTCATCTCTACAACCACTTTGACAACACTAGCGGATGCTAAGTGTTTGTCAAAATGCCTCAAAGGCACTCTTTTCTCAAAAGGAGTTTTGGTCTCCAGGATTATAATACTTGTGCTATGTTGCATTGCACCACTCAAAATTACAAATTTAATTGGGCTCAACAGCAGCTATATGCATAGAAAGTGTGGTAAACACCATTTTTCCATTGCTTTATTCGCATGCTAAAATAAAGAGATGAAGTCTGAGTAGCCTCAAAATGGTTGAACATCATGTAGTGAACTCTTAAGTGTGGGGTCTCAAGACCATGTTTTGAATTGATTCATCTGCTTTATCACTGAGGAACATTCATTTATGTAGGTACGAGTATGCCTCCTAAAAAAGACGATGGTAAAGGCAAGGACAAGGCTACTATTCCGACTAAGGCCAAGGCTTCTTCCGGACCTCCTCCGAAAATGAGAAAAGGTGGGGAGGCCACTTCAAGCCAAGTTGAAGGGTTGCAAGTAGTTGCGGCTATAGCAGCCACACGCCCACAACCTGAGGGACAACGAGAATTTAGAATGAAGAGCATACCTCAATATGCCAAGTATTGGTACAAGCTTTGTCGGCCGAGACATATACATTCTGAGTCAGCTATTCATGAGCGGCGCCTACAAGCTAAGTACCAATCAATTTGGAAAGGTATTCATGACCTTGGTTTAAGCTACGTGTTTAGAAACACCAGGGATATAAACGTCAACCTTGTTCGGGAATTTTATGTCGGTTTTGATCCGAATGATCCTGAGCAGCCGGTGCCTATTAGAGGTAGGTTGATCGATTTTTCGGCAACAGTTATATGCAATTTTCTGGGAGCTCCGGATGTTCCATAGGAACCCTTGGACAACTTCATCACCCGTCTTACATATCAGGCATTGAGACATACTCTCTGTGGTGTCAATTCTATGGCTTCTTGGGTTCGTGACAAGAAGACCCAACGCCATAGGAAATTTCCAAAGAAAGAAATGAAGCCGGAAGCTCAGGTGTGGCTGAAATTGATCAACACGTGACTATTACCATGCAATCATGAGAATCTTATAAGCCGTGAAAGGATATGCGTGTTGTACTTCCTCATGACTAGCCATAAAGTGAATGTGTGCCACTTAATACGCTACCAGATGTCCCAGGTGAGAACAAGCAAGCGCATTGACAGATTGTCCATCGCAAACATGTTGACTCAGTACCTGCGCAAAGAAGAGGTGGAGGAGGAGCGAGATTTTGATATAGTCATTCCTCCACCCCTCAGACTAACGGACATCACAAACATACGGGTTAAAGAGGAGAATGCCATGGCCACAATGACAGGTGCCGAGCGCAATGCTCGAGATGATAGCTTTATGGCACATCTCTATGGGATGATGGATTTATAGCTCAGGATTGGGGGGAAGGCCGGCCACTACTGAGGAGAAGGCCACCTTGGAGGAGCGTTATCCGCTCAATCCTTATGCACAACAGCTAGTTAGGCTTGGCGATGGGCAGCGACTCCCAAATAATGAGGATGTCATTACATCACTATGTTCTGAGGCCGAGCCAGAGCAGACCGACGAGGATGATGATGATGATGATGATGATGTTAAGGGAGCAGAGGATGAGGACTGGACAAGTGCATATGGAGCCTTCGACGATGAGGGCGAGGACGATGACTGATCAGGAAGTTTTTCCAACCACCTTGCATGTTTTTATGCTTATGAATTTTTATATGCATTGAGGACAATGCATGATCTAAGTGTGGGGTGGAAGATATTCTCTGTAATTTATAAATATTAGATAAACTAATTAGTTTGTGTGTTAAATGTTTATTACATTTTTGTATTTCATCTTATTTGAAATAAAAAAAAATTAAAAAAAATTAAATGACTGGACTTTTCCGGATGATGGATCTCTTAGGCAGTTTTCTTGAGGGACTTAAGTCTAACAAAAGAAAATTATATATATATATATATATATATATATATATATATATATATATATATATATATATATATATATATAGGCCTTTTTATTATTGTAGATAGTAATAATCCCTCGTGGTTTTTCTTTATGCATCGATTCTTTTTCACGGGATATAGTTGAACCGGATAGTAGTTTTTATTTTATTTTTATAGCAGAGTAGGATTTAGGGAATAAAAGAATGGAAAAATGAGAATTGCTAGGCGTCTTTGATTAGTTTGATAGTAGCATATTTAGGCTCTAGCATGTATAGTACCTTTCTTATGGTTTGAAAATGTTTTGATGCCTTGTTGAGTAATAACATGTTTATTGACGCCTATATCTTATTTTCTTGGCTTGTGTCACTTTGTGCTTGATGCTTAATATTTTGTGGCTCTGTGAATACTTGCAATTGTTTGAGAATAGGAATGGAACCGTCCTTGGTGAATCATGTGCCATGTGTGGCGAGAAATCGTATAGTCCGTGTCATTGCATTAGAGTCTAGAACTTTCCCGGCAAGTGAGTTGAAGCAAAATTTTAGGTTTTGCTAGGTTTGAAAAATGATTTTAGGCTTTCTTTGATCTCTTTAAACTTAATGCCTACCACAAATAAAAGTTATCCTTAGTCAACTCTTTTGAGCCTATAGACTTTTATTTGGCAATCATATTACAAGCCTATACCCATTTGTTCTTAATTGTCATTATTTTGATCCTTTTATCTCGTAAAGCACTTTAATTGTGAAGTGAGCGCTAGAAGAAGTATGGACTAAGTGTAGGGTGGCTTTCGAGTGGAAACAATGAAAGAAATAAGGGTGCACTTGTTTGATAAATTAATACACCACTAGAGGAAACTTAAAAAAAAACAAATAGTAATCTTGTTCTTGCTAGTGGGTATGAATTAAAGTAGTGCTTAAAGAAAGAGGAAATACTTTGGGGATGATATTATTTGTGAAAATGCAGTTGGGTTGAAAAAACGAAATGCGCTTCATGTTAATTATGTGATGTGTTAAAGTGTTTAGGAGGGTTAGTCACTATTCTTAAATTTATCCTACCCATTCTTAAGCCAACATTACAACCATAAAAAGTCCTAAGTGATTTTAGACCGAGCGAGCCTACATTAGAAGAGGTCTATATAATGGGTAAGCCTATGGTACTCTGTGCATGCATGTGACTTCTTTGTGAGAGTGGGGGATATTTTTGATATATGAGAATCCTTAAAATATATTTGAGCATTTGATTCGAATGTGTGGATTCAACTTACTCTCTTGTTCTTGTTGTGAGGGTACATGATTTCGTAAGGGATAGGTGACGTTATTAGATTTCTCTATGATGTAAGTGCTCAAGCCATTAATACATTGTGATATTGAGTCGGTTTGTGAGCTTAGGATTGTTATAAACATGTTGTCTTTTTGTTGAATAAATTTTTGAAGTATGGCATAAAATAAAGGGAAGCTTGAAGGCATATGCTAAAGTTTAATTGTTGCTATCAACCATAGTCATAGGTATGGTGTGCTTCAGATGTGCATAAAAAGAAAGAATAAAAGTGCTCTAGGAATTGGTAGTTGACTCGAGGACGAGCAACGTTTAAGTGTGGGATGGTGATATTAGGCCAAAATGCTATACTTATAGCACATTATCATCGAATGAAAGCTGCACAAAATGTGGACATAAAATGGAAGAAAAGAGCCAAAAGCATCAAGTAACCAAATCGTGCTACAGACTAGGCTTTGCGAGGTCTATAGCCAGGTTGACCGTGCTATAGACTAGGCTTCGCGAGGTCTATAGCCAGGTTGACCGCGCTATAGACCAAGCTTCGCGAGGTCTATAGTCAGGTTGACCGCGCTACAAACCAGGTTTCACGAGGTCTATAGCACAATAATTAAAAGTCGCGGGTTAAAAGACCCAAATCTGGATTTGTACAAGGGATTGACATAAATACTCCCCAAACGAGTTATTCTAGGGTTGGATATGATTTTGGAGAAGAAAAAGGCTGCCAAGCACTGTGGAGCAAGAATCAAACGAGTTTTCTCTTCCTTTATCTCTTTACTTTGTAGTTTAATATTTTTGAACATTATGTTGATTGTTGTTGTATTTATGAGTAGCTAAACTCTCTTATCTAAGGTTTGATGTAACCTATTGGAGGATGATTTTCTACTGCATTTAATATATATTTGCTTTTGATTTTTTTCTACTTGTTTAACTATATTTTCATTATTGTTAATTGACGAGCTCTCAATTAACTAGGCCTATTTAGTGTGTATATTGCTCGAGAGATAGTACACATTTAGGTAGTTGTTGAACAACACCACTCCTAACGTAGTTGAGAGATTGATACGGAGGGTTTAAAGGTAGGATTAGAGATAAGGAAGCCTTGGTGCGATCGTAGTGAGCGGTAAATTAGTGCAAGCTAGCGTAGTTCGAGAGAATACGTCTAGTAAATTGTGGTAGTTGCTCGAGAGAGAGTTACGACAATTAATGTACTCACGATTGGTAGAGAATATTTAGGCAAATTCATAGAAAACGTACTGGAAAATATTCCGACAATAGGGGAAATCATTGCCTTACACTTTTCCAAATATTTTCTACAATATTTGCCTTGTTAGTTATAAATTACTGCATTTTTTATTACTTTGATCTTAGTTAGTAAACTTTCAAATTGTTATATATTCTTTCTGAAGATTGACTACTTGAATTCGTACAAAACTATTAGTTGTAATTGGCACGTTATTTTCTTGTGAGACTCGACTACCGGATTATATATTTGCAACGACCGCTTAATCCTTTTTATAAGGTATAGTTGGGCGTGATCAAATTGCAACTGATCAACTTGGCCTGCATATTAGAAGTTAAATTTCATATGGCCTTGCTTCTCTGATTTGCCTTCCATGTCGACTAGATAGCTCGCATTGAAAATTTTATCATGAGGTCGAGTCTTCTTGACTAGTTCCCTAGCAGTAGTTTCTTTTAGCTTGAAGTTGTTCACGTTTTTCTATTATTGAGGAGTTGTCGTTGCTTTTAATCAGGTTTTATGTTCATGTGGCACATTCTTTTTTACTTTGGATCGTAGATTATTAGTTTTTCATGCTCTAATGGTCACTGTGGTTAATGCAGTCCGATATCCTTGCTGAATTAATGCTCCTTGATTGCATCATCAACTTGTGCAGTTTGGTTACAGAATCATTTTGTTGAAATGTTGTCATTCTGTTAACCATGAGTTTGTTTGAGTCATTTAGTCACTAAAAGCTTGAATCAGCTGAGAAACGAGATATTAATTCAGCTAGCCAGCCTTCTCAATTAAGTGAAATGGACATATGGGTGCAATCTTTTGGCGGAAAGAAAAAAAAAAGGTTTGCAGGCCTTGGCTCCTTGGGTTGATATGTAAAAGCACCTAAACAATCAACATCTACTTTAATGAAAAAAATTGATGAGATGATTAAATCCCAGGTGTATGCTTCCAATGCTTACTTATATGCTCAGTTGCAAGAAGAGGATGAGGAAGGAATTACACTTATTGAACAAGCATGTTAATTCCAACGCATCATCTTCAAATAAGTTATCATCTCAAAAAGACAATCAAGGTTCTGAGAGTGAAAGTGACAATGGCTATGATAAAGTGAATGAAAGTGGTTCTAACCCTGATAACCTAAATGAATGTGATTATGATTAGGTTGAGATGTTGACAGTACTATTTAAGTTTCACATTTGAGATATTTTATTTTTCAGTTAACAATTGCACATTATTAATATTAACATTATGAATTATGTCTTTTCTTTGTTATTATTATTTATATTAGATGTGTATGGAATGGTATCCGTAAAATAAGAATGAATATGATAAATACAGTTGAATTATTTAGAATATGATCTAGAATTAAATAAAAACAGCATTTTTAAAATGTATAAATTACATGCGAATTTTCATGGGAAAAAAATTGAAACACATAAATTTTATATAGGGATTTACCTGCAAAAAATGATTACATGAGAACTTTCTTGCAGATATTACCTATGAATTTTCATGCGAAAATATTATTTAGGGATTTTCTCGGGGATTTCAAATAAATGTTTTTTTTAATTGTGAAATTCTATGGCGATTTACCTGCGAATTATTATTGGGGATTTACATGCAAAATTTTCATGGAAATTTTCTTGGGGAAATGTATTCATGCGAATTTACTTAGTGCTTTTCAAAGGAATTTTCTTGGAAATATTTCTATAAATATCCCCAAGAGAATCCCTTTCGTCCACAAATTTTCAACTCTAACATTTCCTACGAATTCACTTGGGGGTCTTCATGGGGAAGTATCTACGGATTGTTCCCTATGCAAATCCTAAGAAAAATCCTTTTTCTTATGAACTTTTACCAAAATACTCTTGCGGTTTTTTCGACATTTTTTGTTGATAAATCCGCAAGTAAATTATATGAGGATTATAATTTGGCAGGTAATTTACCTGGGGATATTTTAATTTGCAGGTAATAATTGCTTACAAGGTTTTTCCATCGGATTTCTTTTGGTAAGAAAATCCGCAAAAAATCATATTATCTATGGATTCTGTTGTATTATCCCTAGCAAAATCCCTATGGAGTCAGCACTTTCTAGTAGTGGAGGTTTTATATGAAAGGTGTCGAAATAATGTAAATTATGATTCATTATCATGCATAGATATTTAAGACTCATGTACAAGTATTCAAATTAATGCTAGTTGGTGCATATCTTCTTTATATGTGAATTTGGTACATTTGTATATCTTTTTTATTTTCTTATCTAAAAAAGAATGTTCATTATCTTCTTCTTGATTGTGTACTTTATTGTTGATATCTGCTATTTCTTGGCTATTTTTTCGTTATTGTATATGCTTATAAACTGCACATGTTATATAAGTGAGTATCTTTAGACAATAACCGTTGTACTACTTCGTTGAGGTTAGTCTTGATATTTATTGACTACATGTGGTTGGTTGTATTCATATTATGTCTTGTACCTTGCGTGTAGATTTTGGAGTTGAGCTGTTGTAAAGTTCGAGAGCGAGCATTGAAGATATATCATCTTTTCAGTTATTAGCCGATATCTATTCATTATAGCCTAGCATCTTGTATTTATATTTAAATACATTCAATCAGATGATGCATTTTATCATATCAATGTTATATTCCTTTTCTTAGTATCTCATGACTTGTGACACCAGTTCTTGGGGTAGTTTATATTAAATTTCGTGTTCTTATTTCGTAATTATTTGATAATCTTTAGTTCGAATTATGCAACGACCCGACCGGTCATATTGAGTGTTAGCATTTTGTTTGGTGGTTTGAGACTTCGAGTAGCTTCATATAATGTATTATGACTTAGATGCATGGTTAGTCTTGATTTTCGAGTGGTTTATGATTTATTTGATAGAGTGATTCCCAATTTAGAAGTTTTAAGTTGGAAGAGCTTATCAAGGTTTGACTTGTGAGTAAACGACCTCGAATTGGTGATTTGATCACTCCCATAGATTTTTATGGTGATTTGGACTTGCGCATATGTTCGAATTCGAATTTGGATGTTCGTCTGTAACGATCCATCCGGTCGTTTTGTATATTGTAGTCACGTTCCCCCATTTATCGCTTCTTCTATACTCATTTGGGGCTATGTTACTTGTCAGGATGATTGGTTTGGTTGCGGGGATGTTTCAAAGTGAATTGGGACACTCAGTCCAAACGTTGGAAACTTAAGTTGAAAGAGGTGACCGGATTTTGACTTTTGTATAGACCATTTTAGAACGGGGCTTTGATGGTTCCTAGAGCTTTGTATGGTAATTTTGGACTTATGAGTGTGTGCGGATATTGATTTGGAGGTCTGCAAGTCGTTTTGGCTTGAATTGGCGAAAGTTGAAAAATTGAAGGTTTGGAAGGTTGAGAGGTTTTGGCAAGAGTTGACTTTGTTGATACCGGGCTCGAATTTTGGTTCCGAGAGTTGGAATAGTTTCATTGTGTCAATTATGACTTGTGTGCAAAATTTGAGGTCAATCGGAGTTGGTTTGATAGGTTTCGGCATTGGTTATAGAAGTTGAAAATTCATTAGTTTCGTTAGGCTTGAATTGGGGTGTGATTCTTGATGTCGACGTTGTTTTATGTGATTTGAAGTTTCGACTAAGTTCATATCATATTTTAGAACATGTTGATATGTTTAGATGGGGTATCGGGGGCCTTGGGTGTGATTCAGATTGAATTTGGATTGAGAATTGGACTTAAGGAAAAATACTAAAGCTTCCGTTCTGGTGCAATCGCACCTGTGAGGGATATTCCGCAGGTGCGATGCCGCAGAAGCGGCCTTGGGATCACAGGTGCGTGTTTGGCGGGGCTGCTGGTGGGTCACAGGTGCGAGGAATATGCCGCAGATGCGTATTGTTTTCCCCAGAAGTGGAGGATAAGTTGGGATTGGGAGTCCGCAGAAGCGAACATAGGTGCGCAGAAGCGCGTCCATAGGTGTGGGGGTAGGTTCGCAAAAGCAGAAGGTGACTGGTGAGCATGTGTCGCAAAAGCGGAGACGTTCCACTGGTGCGGGCTTTGGACGGCAGATGCGGTAGGGTAGAGTTTAAGTGGGAAGCGCAGATGCATAATTTTGACCGCAGAAGCGGAAAGGAGAGCGCATGTGCGAAATGCCTGGCAGTGTCATATAATCGAAGGGTTTCGTGTTTTCTCTCATTTTTGCACTTGTGGAGCTAGGCTATGGGCGAAGTTTGAGAGGGTTTTGGCTACAATTGAAGAGGTAAGTGAAGATTCACCACTTTTATTGATAAATAATGTTTATTCATTGATTTTTACACCTAGATTATATGTGTTTGAGGTGAAATTTGAAAAACATTTGACTATGTATTGGAGAGTGAGATTTGGGGAATTAAGGATCGATTTGTGATTGGAATTGGATGATTTTGGTATGATTGGACTCATTATTGAATGTGTGTTCGAATTTTGTGAATTTTGTAGATTTTCGAGGTGTGAGCCTGAGGTTGACCTTTTGAGTTGACTTTTTGATTTATGTTAAAGACCTTAGCTTTATCTTTCGGGTTTGTTTCCTATAGCTATTATTGATGGAATTAAGTTGCTTTGGCTAGATTCTAGTCGCTCAGAGGCCAATTCACATGGCAAGGGTTTGTTGGAGCATTGAGTTGCGCGCTTTGAGGTAAGTAACATTTCTAAGCTTGGAATTGAGGGTATTTATCCCTGGAAAACGTGATATTTTTATTATGCTGGGGTGACGCATATGTTGGGTGACGAGCGTGTTGGCGTGCACCGTGGTAACCATGATCCAGTTGGTTCTTTTGTACTGTGTTATTATCAAGTCTTGTTCTATCCGTGAAATCCTTACTTGTTAGAGTAATTGAACTGAGATTCATGTTAGAAATCATGTTTAGGCCATGTGCTTATTCTGTTGAGACCTAGTGAGGTTATTTCTATTGTTTTGAGTTATCTGCTTTAACTACAATAATATACTCAGTCATGATCCTTCATTTGTATATCATATCTCAGTCTCTGTTAAATTTACTATTACATCCCATGTTATTATTATTTGGGCTGAGTAGTATAAGATTGTGAGCCTTGAGACTTGAGATATTGATGACTGAGGTGGGCCTGAGAGCCGGGTTGTGAGTACTATTGTGGATTGGGTTACACGCCGCAGCAGGCCTTATTAGCTTATTTATTATTGTGGATCGGGTTTCACGTCGCAGCAGGCCTTATAGGCTTTATATTAGCACTTGGGTAGGATTCGCCCCTCCGAAGTTTGACATACCAATAGTGAGCGCAGGCACAATGATATATATATACATGTGCTTTGATGAGGGGCATTGATTCCCGGCACCCATACAGTGCTGAGTGATTGTGTGTGGATTGTGTGGGCATTTGGCATACATATTGAGTACTTTGAGAGTGTGAGTACCTGAAAATATCACTTTGAAATCATACATTTTGACATGCATATTTGACATGTAGGTATAGAGATGTACCATTCCTCATGCTAGCTATACTTGACATGTTCTTATCAGTGTTGGTCTTTAAATTGTGAACTTAAAAGCATGTCTAAATTTCTGTACTATGAACGAGATAATTTTGGAAATTCCTCTTAGTTATTTATTGTCATTGTCACTATTATACATGTGTTGTCAATATTTGGTTTTGATTGTATCCTTCTGAGCTCGTTACTGCTTTCAGCCCCAAGTTAGTTCTGTTTCTTATTGAGTACATGGGGTCAGTTGTACTCATATGATACTCTGCACTTCGTGTACAGATCCAGGTATATTTGGACGAGGTGATTGCTAGATTCGTGCTAGTACTTGCTCAGAGACTTCGAGGTAGTTACTATGATGTCTGCAGACCTTGACTCTCTTTCCTTTTATTTTCTTGAGTACTGTTATATTACTCATACAGTTGTACTAGAGTTTTGGTTGTGTTGATACTTAGTAGTGCTCATGTACTAGTTGACACCAGATTTTGGGGTGGTTATAGTAGCATTTCAGTTATTTGTTTAAGATATTTACGAGATTTTTCGCTGTTGAGTTTATTAAAACATGTTTTATTCAAATGTTTAGTTGTTATGTTACTGTCGCCTTTCCTAGTAAGTGTGTTAGGTGCCATCATGACAGGTTAGGGTTTTGGATCATGACAAGTTGGTATTAGAGTCCTAGATTGCTTAGGTCTCACGAGTCATGAGCAGGTTTAGTAGAGTCTTTCAGAACGGTATGGAAACATTTGTAATTATCTCCGGGAGGCTACCGAATCGTTAAGAAACTTCATTTTCTTGCATTCTTGTCGTGCGGGTTTGTAATTCTGGAATCTGAACTTCTACTCTTCTATTCTCTCACAGATGGTGAGGACGTGTACGACCGAATTAGGCGTACAGCTACTTGTACCACTAGCTAGGCCGAGGCCAAGGTGCGGCTCGTACTACAGCTAGAGCAGCACCTGAGGAGCCACCAGTTGCTCCAGCTGAGTAGTAGATACCAGATGTTGTTGAGCCGGTGGGACCAGCTCAAGCACCAGCTGTGTCCATTGTGATCCCAGGCCTTCAGGAGGCCTTAGCCCGGATTCTGACTGTGTTCACGAGCCTGGCTCAGACAGTCACCGTTCCAACTGCACCAGCCACTTCTCAGGCCGGGGGAGGTACTCAGACTCCCGCCGCCCATACTCCAGAGCAGGTAGCTCAGGGACTACAGACACCGGGGGTACTAACAGCCTAGCCGGTTACTGCTGCTCGGGCCCAGGTTAGCTCACCTATGAGTGATGAGGAGCAGAAGAAACTAGAGCGGTTTGGGAGGCTCAAGCCTCCAGAGTTTAATGGGGCAGAGTCAAAGAATGCTTAGGAATTTATAGACATGTCAGAGGATCCTTCGCACAGCGGGTATCTTGGAGACGTGTGGGGTTACATTCACTACTTTTCAGCTGACAGGGGCAGCCTACAGATGGTGGGAGGCCTATGAATTGAGTAGGCCAGCCGGTGCTGCACCACTTATGTAGCATGCATTCTTCGTTATCTTCTTAGAGAAGTTTGATCCATAGAATTGTAGAGAGGAGTTGTGTAGGTAGTTTGAGCAGCTATGCCAAGAGGGTATGACAGTGACTCAGTATGAGATGAGGTTTGTAGATCTTCCTCGTCATACAATGGAGTTGGTTCCTACAGATAGAGAGAGAGAGAGAGAGGAACATGAGGTTCATTGATGGTCTCAGCTATAGATTACGCTTCAGTTTGGCCCGAAAAGCCGAGACAAATTTTAGGTTTGACTAGGTAGTCGATATTGCTAGGCGCTTGGAGTTGGTTCGTAGTCTTGAGCGCGAGGAGCAGGAGGGAAATAAGCCCCGTGTTTCATGTAGTTTCAGTGGTACCTCATCTGGAGGTCAGTCCCATCAATGCAGGGTCATCCTTATGCTCAGATGGCTTTTTCGGTTCATCATAGTGCATCAGCTAGTTATGGTTCATACAGTGCTCATCCAGGTCAGTCATCTTTCAGTGCTCTCCCAGCTTAGAGTTTATCTCGTGCTCCATTTATTCAGTGTTCGTATGTACCAGGTTCTTCTAGTGGCTATTCTGGTTCTCGAGGTCCAATTAAGTCCTTGTCGCCAATTTTGGATCGAGGTTGCTTCGAGTGTGGAGAGTTCGGGCATGTGAGAAGGTATTGCCCCCGTCTTATGGAAGTTCCAGTTTAGCATAGAGGTTAGGCTATGACTTCTGCACCCATTACTTCACCACTCGCTCAGCGAGCCTGGGGTGGGACTTAGGCAGTTCAAGGCTGCCCTAGAGGGGGAGGTCGATCAGGTAGTGGTTAGGCTCGATGCTATGCGTTTCCCGCCAGGCCAAAGGCAGTTGCTTCAGATACAATGATCACAGGTATTGTTTCAGTGTGCCACATGGATGCTTTCATATTATTTGACCCTGGTTCCAGTTATTCATATGTATCATCGTACTTTGCTCGCTATTTGGATATGCCCCATGATTCCTTAGTTATGCATGTTCATGTATCTACACCAGTGGGTGATTCTATTATTGTAGACCATGTGTATCGGTCGTGTGTGGTGACTATTGGGGGATTAGAGATGAGAGTGTATCTTTTACTGCTTAGTATGATTGATTTTGATATGATTTTAGGCATGGATTGGTTGTCACCATGCCATGCTATTCTAGATTGTAACGCTAAAACTGTGACGTTGGACATGCCGAGATTGCCTAGGATTTAGTAGAGAGGTTCCCTGGATTATTTTCCCAGTAGAGTCATTTCATACTTGAAAGCTCAACAGATGGTTGAGAAGGGATGTTTGGCATACTTGGCCTTTGTGAGGGATGTTAGTGTTGATATTTCTACCATTGAGTCTGTTCCGGTAGTGATACTTGGCCTCAGGTGTGATTCAAATTGAATTTGGATTGAGAATTGGACTTAGGAAAAATGTTGAAGCTTCAATTCTAGTGCAATTGTACCAGTGAGGGATATTTCGCAGGTGCGATGCCGCAGAAGCGGCCCTGGGATTGCATGTGCATGTTTGGCTGGGCTGCTGGTGGGTCGTAGGTGCGAGGGATATGCCTCATATACGAGCTGGAAGATGCGTATTGATTTTCAGCAGAAACGGAGGATGATATTGGATTGGGAGTCCGCAGAAGCGGACATAGGTGCACAAAAATGCGTCCGCAAGTGCGAGGGTAGTTCCACAAAAGCGGAAACCGACTGGTGAGCATGAGTTGCAGAAACGGAGAGGTTCCGCATGTGCGAGCTTTGGACCACAGATGGGTGGGGCGGAGTCTAAGTTGGAAGCGCATATGCGCAATTTTGACCGCAGAAGTGGAAAGGGGACCGTAGGTGCAAAATGCCTGGCACTGTCATATAATCGAAGGGTTTCGTGTTTTCTCTCATTTTTGGACTTGTGGAGCTCGGCTAGGGGCGATTGTTCAGAGGGTTTTGTCTACAATTGAAGAGGTAAGTGAAGATTCATCACTTTTATTGATAAATAATGTTTATCCATTGATTTGTACACCTATATTATGTGTGTTTGAGGTGCAATTTAGGGAATTTTGGACTTTGTATTGGAGAGTGAGATTTGGGGAGTTGAGAGTCGATTTGTGGTTGGAATTGGATGATTTTGGTATAATTGGACTCGTTATTGAATCGGTGTTCGGATTTTGCGAATTTTGTCGGGTTCCGAGGTGTGGGCCTGGGGTTTACTCTTTGGGTTGACTTTTTGATTTTGGTTAAAGACCTTAGCTTTATCTTTTGGTATTGTTTCCTACATCTATTATTGATGGGATTAAGTTGCTTTGGCTAGATTCTAGTCGCTCAGAGGCCAATTCACATGGCAAGGGTTTGTTGGAGCATTGAGTTGCGCGCTTTGAGGTAAGTAACATTTCTAAGCTTGGAATTGAGGGTATTTATCCTTAGAAAATATACTATTTATGTTGTGTTAGGGTGACGCACATGATAGGTGATGGGCGTGTAGGCGTGCACCGTGGTAACTATGATCCGGCTGATTCTTTTGGACTATGTTTTTATCAAGTCTTGTTCTATCTGTGAAATCCTTACTTGTTAGAGTAATTGAATTGTGGTTCTTGTTAGAAATCATGTTAAGGCTATGTTCTTATTCTGTTGAGACCCAGTGAGGTTATTTCTGTTATTTTGAGTTATCTATTTTAATTATAATTATGTACTCAGTCATGATACTTCATTTGCATATCATATCTCAGTCTCTGTTATCATTTACTATTACATCCCATGTTATTATTTTTTGGGGTGAGTAGTATGAGATTGTGAGTCTTCATATTTGAGAGATTGATGACTGAGGTGGGCCTGAGGGCTGGGTTGTGAGTGTTATTGTGGATCAGGCTGCACGCCGCAGCAGGCCTTATTGGCTTATTTATTATTGTGGATCGGGTTGCACGCCACAACAGGCCTAATAGGCTTTATATTAGTGCTTGGGAAGGATACTCCCCTCCGGAGCCTAACATACTAGTAGTGAGCGCAGGCACAGTGATATATATACACGTGCTTTATTGAGGGGCATTGATGCTAGGCACCCGTACAGTGCTGAGTTATTGTATGTGGATTGTGTGGGAATTTGGCATACAGATGGAGTACTCTAAGAGTGTGAGTACCTAGGAATATCATTGTGAAATCATTCATTTGACATGCATATTTGACATGTAGGCATAGAGATGTACCATTCCTCATGCTAGCTATACTTGACATGTTCTTATAAGTGTTGGTCTTTAAATTATGAACTTAAAAGCATGTCTAAATTTATGTACTACGAACGAGCTGATTTTGGAAATTCCTCTGAGTTATTTATTGTTATTGTCACTATTATACTTGTGTTGTCATTATATTGGCTCTGATTATATCCTTTTGAGCTCGTCACTACTTTCAGCCCAAGGTTAAATCTGTTACTTATTGAGTAAATGGGGTTGGTTGTACTTATACTACACTCTGCACTTCGTGTGCAGATCCAGGTACATCTGGACGAGGTGATTGCTAAATTCATGCTAGTACCTGCTCGGAGACTTTGAGGTAGCTATTATGATGTCCGCAGACCTTGAGTCTCTTTCCTTTTATTTCTTCAGTACTGTTCTCTTACTCAGACAATTGTACTAGAGTTTTGGTTATGTTGATACTTAGTAGTGCTCATGTACTTGTTGACACTAGATTTTGGAGTGATTGTAGTAGCATTTCAGTTATTTGTTTCAGATTTTTACGAGATTTTCCATTGTTGAGTTTATTAAAACATGTTTTATTCAAATGTTTAGTTGTTATGTGATTGTCACCTTGCCTAGTAAGTGTGTTAGGCGCCATCATGACAGGTTGGTATTTTGGGTTGTTTCATCGTCGAACGTTTTGGCTCTATTTGTTGAAAGTCGCAATTTGAATAATTGGAGAGTTCATAAGTTTGACTGAGAGTTAACTTCGGTGTTATCGGGCTCCTATTGTGGTTTTGATACCTTGTACAAGTTCATTTTGTTGACTAGAACTTATATGCAATGTTTGGTGTAATTCGGAATGTTAAGTATGATTCTGACGCGTTCGGTATATGTTTGACGGTTTAAAAGTTAAGAAAATGATTTGATCTTTGATTCTTAGTTTTGATGTTATTTGTGGTGTTTCTAGTCTTTTGATAGGTTTGAATGATGTATTTGGGCTTGTTGGTACAATTGAACAGGGTTCCGAGGGGATCGGGTATGTTTTGGAATGATTTTAGAGAACTTTAGAAACTTTGGGAAATTTTTGGTCTGGCGCTTCGCGCAGGTGTGGTCACAAGTGCGGACCCGCTTATGCGAGGGTCTGTTCGTTTTTGCGAAGGCGATTCTGCATGTATGTTTGCACACGTGCAGAGCCGCAGATGCAGAGGTTGATTTGTATATGCGGGGTGGGCAGCTTCAGCTTGGTTGGGAGATGCGAGCAAAGGCTCACAGATGCAAGGTCGCAGGTGCGGCATTTTTGTCTGCAGAAGCGGAATCCCTAGGAGCTTATTATATCTCAAAGGTTAACTCATATTTTTATTATTTTGAATTTTGGATCTCGGTAAGAGGCAATTTTGGAGGAGATTTTTAGTACTACTTCGTGGTTAAGTAATTTTCACTTGGATTTAATTATATATCTTGATTTCCCTTGAATTTACACACTTTAATCAATGAATTTTGAAAGAAAATTTGTATTTTTTCGTACACTTTGAGAGAATGTATTTTAAGGATTTGAGTACCGATTTGGACTCGGTTTTGAAATCTAATCACATAATTGGACTTGGCAGGTTCTGGGTCATCGACTTTCGGTATTGGTTCCAAATTTTGGGCATGCGGCTCGAGTTTACTTTTGTTAATTTTTGAAATTTCTTTAAAGATTGAAGTTTTATAGATTGGGATCGTTTCCTATGGCATTGATTGACTTCCTTGGGTGATGTTTGACTAGATTCGAGTCGGTTGAGGTGATTTCTCAAGGAAATACAATTTTGGAGCTTTGGACTAGCTGAGATGAGGTAAGTGTCTTACCTAACTTTGGTTGAGGAAAATTTTTCTACTAAGTGATATTGTTTTCTACATGCGGGGCTGGTATATATGAGGTGACAAGCGTATATACATGTGCCATGTGTATTCATGCTCGGGCATAGATTCTAGATTACCTATGCCTTGTTTGGTTTTATGTTCTACTTGATTCTATGTGTTATTCAATTGATTGATTACTTGAGTACAATAAATCATGCTAGAGTAATGTTGAGGCTATTGGTACCTTATTTTAAACATGATGAACTAATCATGAGATTGATGTTATACTTGCCTCGGACGTAGTCACACGTATGTTATGAACACACATCCGTACTTGTTCTTCTTGTGATGTTCCGTGATTTGATTGTGTGCTCTCTATGAAACATGTATGATACTTTGTCTGACTATGTGGGCGCGCTTATCCTTTCATGCTAGAGATCATATTTTAGGATTATTATCTCCTAGTTAGCTAAGATGGGCATTTGTAGAATCATTGTTAAATTGATCTAGCAGTAAACATGTCTTATATCTTGAGCATACATCTTCACTTTATATTTTTCATATCTTTGTGCATCTTATTGATGAATGATGAGAATATGTCTCTTGACGATAAATTACTCTTGAATTTATTTTGATTATGGCACATATGGACATGTTGTGCGAGTTGATTGTTGATGTGTGAGGTATAAGGGAGGCATTCTTGATATTGATGTTGTGTGGAGTATAAGGGTGACATTTAATATTGATGATGTGTGGAATATACGGGTAGCATTTTACTATTGATGTTGTGTGGATTATAAGGGTGACATTTCACTACTGATATTGTGTGGAGTATAAGGATGGCATTTCATTGTTGATGTTATGTTGAGTATAAGGGTGGCATTTCACTGTTGATGTTTATATGGCGCTATAAGGATGGCATTCTTGCTCATGCACATGCATTCTCTGTGGGTTGTCATGCATTTTACATGTTTTCATGTTGCATCTAACATGCTATCATGTGCCTCGATTATTGTTTGATGAATTGATTGTCAAGTTGGATCTTACCTTTGTGAGCTGATATCTCATGTTTTGTTGAGTTGGAGATAATGCATCAGATCAATGTAAAAAGAGGGTTAATACCATACATTGAAACATTTGTCTCATAAACAAGGTATATAAAAACTGATACGGAATTGGATCATGGTTATGTACAAACGCCATTTATTCATGTAGGAGTCTTGAGCAGCTACCTCGACATCATAGCAGCTACCTTGAAGTCTCCAAACTCTAGTACCAACTTGGATCTAGCAATCACCACATCCAAATGCACTTAGATCTGCACACGAAGTGCAGAGTGTAGTATGAGTACAACCGACCCTATATACTCAATAAGTAACAGAACTGACCTTGGGCTAAAAGCAGTGACGATCTCTGAAGAGGAAAATCAGAATCCAATATAATGATAACATAGATATAATGATGACAATAACAATAAATAACTCAAAGGAATTATCATAATCGGATCATTCATGTTACAAAAATTTAGACATACTTTCACGTTCAACAATTAAAGCCCAACACTAATAGGAACATGTCAATTACAACTAGCATGAGGAATGGTACATATCTATGCCTACATGTGAAGTATGCATGTCAAATGAACGATTTCACGGTGATATCCCCAAGTACTCTCACTCTCAGAATACTCAATTTGTCTGTCTTGAATGCCCACTCATCACACACAATCACTCAGCACTGTACGGGTGCCTGGCATCAATGTCCGTCACCAAAGCACGTGTATATATCACTGTGCCTGCGCTCACTACTGGTATGTCAGATTACGGAGGGACGGATCCAGTCCAAGCGCTAATCAAAGCCAATAAAGCATGTTGTGGCGTGCAACCCGATCCACATAATAATAAAAATAAAAATAATAATAATAATAATAATAATAATAATAATAATAATAATAATAATAATAATAATAATAATAATAATAATAATAATAATAATAATAATAATAATAATAATAATAATAATAATAATAATAATAATAATAATAATAATAATAATAATAATAATAATAATAATAATAATAATAATAATAATAATAATAATAATAATAATAATAATAATAATAATAATAATAATAATAATAATAATAATAATAATAATAATAATAATAATAATAATAATAATAATAATAATAATAATAATAATAATAATAATAATAATAATAATAATAATAATAATAATAATAATAATAATAATAATAATAATAATAATAATAATAATAATAATAATAATAATAATAATAATAATAATAATAATAATAATAATAATAATAATAATAATAATAATAATAATAATAATAATAATAATAATAATAATAATAATAATAATAATAACAACAACAACAACAACAACAACAATAAAGCGAATATGACCTATTGCGGCGTACAGCCCGATCCACAATAACACTCTCAACACAGCTCTCAGGCCTAACTCAGTCACTAGTCTCTCAAGTCTCAAAGGAACAACAACTCCACATATGGAACAACAATGATAATATGCGACGCAACATTGAACGATGAACAGAGACTGAGATGTAACATGCCAAATTGAGAATCATGATTGAGTGTAAAAAAATATAGTTAAATTAGATAACCTAGAACAATAGAAATAGCCTCATTAGGTCTTAACCGTAAAAGCACATAGCCTAAACATAATTTCTAACATGAATTACAGCTTATTTACTCTAACAAGTATGAAATATACAAATAAAACTGTTACTCCCCATATTGTCGTACGTGAAAGTACACCATAAATAAATTAATGAAAGCTCAGAAATGAGATGTTACATCTCGCATTTTTCGTACGATAAAGTTTCGCCGCAAGTTAATCGACGTAAGCTCGGGAATGAGATTATTTTGGAATTATAAGTATTATGCTATTTTAAACAAGTGATGAGTAAATTGGTGAAGGTGAGAGGGTAAGCAAATCGAAAAAAATGAATTTCGTCAAAGTTTGACATTTTGGGATAAAATAGGGCCCGAGATAAAATACCTGGTATTTATGGACTAGTACCATACAAGATACCACATGGCCATGATAGCAAGATGTACAAAGTGTGTTAAAAGTGAGTAGTATAAATGGATATGTATAAATCGCAAGCTAAAGTATGGTAAAGCGACAAGGTTTTATGACAAAAGTGGTATCAGAGTAGTTCTGTCCTAGGGAGTCTACAAGCCGTGTCTAGTAGAGTCTTGTTTATGGGTGTGTTGTGCACCGCACTTATAAGCAGGAGGCTACAGTGAATGTAGGACTATCACTCTTTCTTCTTACTCTAGATCGTGTGGTAGAGCTCAGTAGTAAGAACTCAATTTTCTAAACTCTATCCTAGTCATAATACAACAATGCCTACATTCAGAAAGACAGTTGGTAAGAGATATAGCTGTGGAAGAGTTGAGTCAGAGGGACTCGATTTTTGCATCATGCTTATGATGGATAAACATGAGGTATTGAGCAGATCATGTTTGTACTAAGACGTGTAAGCCTCTTGATAAGGAACCTTAAGGCAAGAATATTTATCCACCTTTATGGTGAAAGACAATGAGAAATTCATAAGATAAATACAAGTTTCAAGGAGTAAAAGAAGCAAGATGAAGAAAGGTACGAGGTACCCAGTTAATAAAGATTATCATTATTCAGGAAGGGAGATATAAGCATTTTGAGTTACCTTCAGCAGTGACAGATGTATGTACAATCGGCCACACCGATCTCAGTTATGCACTATGGGAGCTAACAGACATAGTATAAGAGAAGGCAGGATATCATGATCTAACTGGGGTTAGGGTAACCCAAAATGGTAAATGGATTGTTAGCATTAGCTGACATTTCCGAAGGATATTACAAAGGTGCTAATAGATTTCCTTGTGAGACACCCAAATGGCGCACTCTAAAATAGTACAGCTAGATATGAGTGCTACAAAGATAGGCACTGGAAGCCTGGAAAGGATAAATATTATCTTAGTATGGCTCCCATCCCTAGTAGAGAGATAATGCTAGGCAACCCGAAGAGCCGGTGGATGGAGCAAAGGGGAGCTAAAAGAAAAAGAATATCTTGTTGAAGTTTTCAGAATAAAGTGATAGACAGAAATGTTAGCAGGAAATAAGAAGAGAGCTAATGAAGCATTAAGAGTAAGATATGATACATGGATGACAACAGTAGATCAGAACGATAACAGTATTACAGAGTCTATAGTCAAGTGAAGGAAAAGACGAGAGGTGACAGGCCTTGAAACAACAAAAGAGTATAGGCCATAAAGTCATACACTTATTTCGAGAAATAAGTTCGTGACTCTAACGTGATTACCAGAAGGAAAAGTTAGACCCTAGAGTAATAGAAATAAGTATGGACTGGTGAACAAGATAAACTAAACATGAATTAGGAAATGAGTGATTTGATAATAGTCGGCATCATGAGAATTTCAGAGATTGCATTACGGAAATAATAGAATGGACGACAAAAGAATAATCTTTAAAGGTCATTCAGGAAGAAGCTTCCCTAAAGAAAGCAAGAAGGATTGCCGCGAGGCGAGTAAGGATCATCGATGATGTGAAAAGATGCCAAAAATGATAAGGTAAAACATCTATACGTAGATCGTCGTAGCTCCAATTTTTGTACTCCCTTAAAGGGGGGAATATGGAGTGATGTGACATTAAGTCAGAATTAAGAGATTCTAGTAATTATGGAATGGTAAAGAAAGAATGCAACAAAAATGAAAAAGGGATGAGATTGCACTTATTCAAAGCCTACAGATAGGCTACGATTCCAGAACATTATGCAAACACGACGTCAAGGAAAGGAAGTAAGGGTTCCTACCCGAGATATTATTGATAAATAAAGAGCCGGTGCAAGACGTAAGTTAAGACAAAGGGAATAACCCAAGAGGGATTGTGCGGAATACAGATATGAAAATGGACCAACGAGCAGTTAGTAGTGGATTCAGGAAGAGTCTAATTATGGCTAGATAAGAGGTTATAGACAAATCAACAGATCGTGCAACATAAACATAGTGAACCCTAACATGGGAATTCAGTCTCGTAGATATGACATCATGAATCCTTGAGAAATATTCAGCTAGGAGTTGGGGTAGTTAAAGGTACCGTAAGAGTATTATGGAAATAAAAGAGAATGCCACCGGGAAGACTCTCAAAATATCAGTTCAGAAGCAGCCCTACAAGCATAAGGGCATGGAGATAAATAACTACGGATAATTATAGGCAAGGAAGGACATCAAAAGGTCCATCGAGTATACGACGTAATAAGCTCATAGTTTTACAAGAGTCAGAGGGTCCTCCCTAAGTACTACAATGAAAGACTAGCTGAGGAAGTAAGGAAGAAGGCTTCGACCTAAGCTCAGTGACCTAAAGAGAAAGTGATCTTATAACAACAGTTTCACAACAACGCTGTATGCACTAAATAAGAAAGTGGCACCTACCGTGGCTAATGAACGGGAAGTAAAATCAGAAGTAATATTCAAGATCATATAAGTTGTATGGAATTCCAATATATGTGGAACTAAGGTAAGCTAAGTATGCGTGCAACAAGGGCCCCTGAAGACCAGGAAAAGTAATAGCTTACGTTTAAAGAAAGCTGAGAAGGAACAAAAGGAATTATTCGATCAATGATCCAGAGCTAGTTACGTTATGAATGCACTTAAGGTTTCGGAGTATTATCCATACAGTATATATGTTGACAATCATACAGCCGTAGAAGATTTCGGTATAAGTTAAAAGAAAGAATTGAGCACAGGTCATTAACAAGGGATTGAATTATTAGAAGATTGTATCCGGGATATTCCATAGCATCCATGTAAGGCTAAAGTAATTAATAATACCGGGAGCCACAGATCGTAAGATAGCTTAAGCCTACATAAAGGTTGATCAGAAGAAAGAGGAAACTAAAGAGCTACAACAACGAAGTAAATCAGGAGTTTGTTTATTCGACCCAGAAAATTATAGAAATCATGATTGAGAACATTGCAGGATCACTCTTAATATCAGAGGTACAAGAGAGATAGTACAATAGCCATATTCTATAATGGTCTACGATAAAGACCGTTAGAAGAGTATCAGCCTCATAAAAAAAATTATCAGTATGGAGCTCCCACCGAATTGTGTATACACCAGAGGTGCAAGTATTATAATAGAGTTTCAAGTTATGGATGTGAATTATATCTATATGGGAGGAAGGTCATGAAAGAGATAGAAGATACGATACAAGATTTTAAGGCAAGTAAGGTAAAGGTGAACAACATACGAGATACTCAGGTGCAGAAGATTGTGAATAATCCCTTATCATCTTTCCAAATTTCCTTCAAAATGTGACATTTACATCTAAGATTTTTCATAATATGTAGCGGCATATAGTGTACATAGAAAAGGTCCATGATAGTTTAAACGTCAAGGGAAGTGACAAGAAATTAAATGTTGAATGGTTACTGGGTTTTGAATGACTTGAAGATCTGATACAACATTAGCCTTGTTATCATAACAAGCTAGATATGTTAAGCAATATACAGATGGTTTGGTGGTAATCTTTTGAGCGTAATAGAATATCATACGAATTATTTTCCTACAACGGTCTACCGTTACGTGTTGTCTCAATTGACGTGTGTTAAGGGGTTGTCAAGAGAATCAGCTCAGGTATGTTAAGGCTATCCCTTCTTTCTTTTTGGCATGATCTATACGACACGAACGAAATGAGCAAATGCACAATTTCCATAAATGACTCTATTCATAGAAATATTAGGGGTGTCTATATTCTTGATTCACCATGTGAATTATTATTATATCTTATGTTCATGGGTCTCAGAAAAATACGTATTTGATAAAATTTATCCGACAGACATATTATTTTTATGACATTCCGAGAAAATATTATTAACGTATTTCTTATACATTTTATGCATTTATACATATACATTGACTCATGATCAGATGGCATTATATATGTATATTATATGTATATGGAATATGGAAAAAGGTTATGGCGTTATATACGTACCACCACCTGATCAGCTGGTATACGTTGATGATTTGCCCACAGTGGCCGAGATGATATGATGGGATGCCCTCAGAGTCTTGATGATGTTATGAACACATATACCTATGCATGGTATGACATTTATACGCATATGCATGACATTATAAAAAAATGAAATGATTCACAGAGTTATGCAGGCGTACATGTCGAGTCATTTACTCCATGGTTCTCTCATGTCTATTATTTACTGATTTTTATTCCTTACATACTCGGTACATTATTTGTATTGACGTCCCTTTTGCCTGGGGACGCTGCATTTCATGCTCGCAAGTCTCGATAGACAGATTGAGAGTCCTCCAAATAGGCGATCAACTCAGCAAGAGATATTGGTGTACTCCATTTGCTCCGGAGTTGCTTGTGCTGGTCAGTATGATTTAGATGTGTATGGTTTGGTATGGCGGGGCTCTGTCCCGACCTTTATGACAATTTTGTACTCTTAGAGGCTTGTAGACATATGTCTTGTACGTGAAAGATTGTACGGGCTTGTCGGCCTATGTTTTGAGTTTATAAATGATGATGTTGGCCTATTAAGCCCGTATGTCACGTGTATATGATGATATAATAAGAAAGATACGTTACGTTGGTACTCGGTTGAGTAAGGTACCGGGTGCCCGTCGCGGCCCATCGGTTTGGGTCGTGACAAAAACAAGACTTGATAGTAGCATAGTACAAAAATCAACCCGGATCATGATTACCATGGTTCGCCCACACGCGCGTCACCTAGCATGTGCATCACCCCAACACAACACAAATAACATGTTTTACCGGGATAATTACCCTCAATTCAAAGCTTAGAAATGTTACTTACCTCAAAATGCGCAAATCAATAATCCGACAAGCCTTTGCCACACGAATCGGTCTTCGAGTGACTCGAATCTTGTCACAAACAACTTAATACTATCAATAATAACTATAGGAAACAATTCCAAAAGATAAAGCTAAGGTATTGAATCAAATATGCAAAGTCAACCCAAAATATCAGCCCCGGGCCCACACCTTGAAACCGAACAAAATTCACAAATTCCGAACACCCATTCAATTACGAGTCCAATCATACTAAATTCATTCAATTCCATCAAAAAATCAACCACCAAATTCTCAAATCTTACTCTCCAACAACTTTATTTTCACCTCAAACACACATAAACTAGGTGTAATAATCAATGGGTAATCAATATTTATCAATAAAAGTGATGAATCTTCACTTACCTCTTCAATTATGGTGAAAAGTGCTCCAAAATCTCCCTTAGCCGAACTTCACTCCAAAAATGAGAAAAATGTCAAACCCTTCGACATATAAGACCTGTTAGTGAAATCGCATCTTTGATCACAATCACCGCTTCTACGGGATCGCTTATGCGGTCAAAATCTCGCACCTACGAGCTTTACTTAAGTCCTAGCCCTTACACACGTGCAGCCACATTAACGCACATGCGAGACCCCTTCTACGGTACGTTTTCCGCACCTGCAGATTCTTATAAATACGCCCATTCTCTCTTAGGCGCTCAATTGACCGCATATTCGGTCTCGCAGATGCGGAACCTACCTCGCACCTGCGCCCTTCCTGCCTCCAACAAAACCATGCTCCTGCAGACCTTCTTGCGCAGAAGTGCATCCGCTTCTGCGGAAACCCCTTCGCATCTGCGACGACTCATCAACCAAGCCGACCTCGCAAAAAGTGTACAAATGGCCACACCTGCGGCCAACATCTGGCAGGTGCATTTACACCATACCTGAAGCCATCAGCATTTCCTTAAGTCCAAATATCAATCCAATTTCAATCAAAATCACACTCGAGGCCCCCCGGAACCCCATCCAAACATACCAACACATTCTAAACACGATACGAACTTAGTCAAAGCCTCAAATCATATCAAACAAAAACAAAATCAAGGATTGCACCCCAATTCAAGCCTAATGAAACTAATGAACTTCCAATTTCTAAAATTGATGTCTAACCATATCAAAATCCGAACCCGATATCAATAAATTCAGCTCTCGGTCAAACCTCTCAAACTTCCAAACCTTCAACTTTCCAACTTTCGCCAAAAAGCCTCAAACCAACCTGCGGACCTCTAAATCAATCTCCGGACATATGCCTAAGTCCAAAATTACCATACGAAGCTATTGTAATTATCGAAAATCTATTCTGGAGTCGTCTACCCAAAAGTCAAACTCCGATTAACTCTTTCAACTAAAACTTCCAACCTTGGGACTAAGTGTCCCAATTCACTCCAAAACCTCCCCGAAAAACCAATCCAACCACCATCGGCAAGTCACATAACCACAAATGAATATAGAAAAAGGGATAAATAGGGGAACGAGGCTGCAATGCACAAAATGACCGGCTGAGTCATTACATTCTCCCTTTCTTAAACAAATGTTCGTCCTCTAACAAGTCTAGAATCATACTTGGATTCACAAATACGTATGGATAACTGATTCGCATCTCTCGCTCGGTCTTCCAAGTAGCCTCCTCGATTGGTTGGCCTCTCTACCAAAGCTATATTGTTTTACCTCAATTTTCGAACCTGCCGATCCAAAATAGCCATTGGCTCCACGTCATAAGTCAAATCCCCATCTAGTTGTACCGTGCTGAAGTCCAAAACATGAGATGGGTCACCATAATACTTCTGGAGCATAGAAACATGAAACACTGAGTGAACACCCGATAGAGTAGGTGGTAATGCAAGCTTGTAGGCCACCTCAATATACCAAGGGCTTAACTTGCCCTTCTTCCCCAACCTCATCACACCCTTCATGGGTGACACTCTGAGCAAAACCTTCTCACCCACCATATATGCAACATCACGAACCTTTCTATTAGCATAACTCTTCTCTCTGGACTGTGATGTGTGGAACCGCTCCTGGATCAATTTTACCTTCTCTAAGGCATCACAGACCAAATCATTACCTGACAACCTAGCCTCCCCAACCTCAAACCAACCAACTGGAGAACGACATCGCCTCCCATATAAGGCCTTATAAGGAACTATCTGAATACTCGATTGTTAGTTGTTGTAGTAGGCAAACTCTGCAAACGGTAAGAACTGATCCTATGAGCCCCCAAAATCGATAACACAGGAGCATAGTATATCCTCCAAGATCTGAATGGTGTGCTCGGCCTGCCCATCCGTCTGGGGGTGAAATGTTGTACTCAACTCAACCTGTGTACCTAACTCATGCTGCACAACTCTCCAGATATGTGATGTGAACTGCGTGCCTCAGTTGGAGATGATGGACACCGGCACACCATGAAGGCAAATAATCTCACGGATATAGATCTGAGCCAGCTTATCTGAATAATAGGTAATCACAGCCGGAATGAAGTGTGTAGACTTGGTCAGTTTATCCACAATAACCCACACCGCATCGAATTTCTTCAAAGTCTGTGGGAGCCCAAAAATAAAATCCATGGTAATAGCTCCCACTTCCACTCGGGAATCTCAGTCTCTAAAGCAAACCGCCCGGCCTCTGATGCTCGTACTTCACCTGCTGGCAGTTCAAACACCGAGCCACAAAACCTACTATATCTTTCTTCATTCTTCTAAACCAATAGTGTTACCTCAAATCCTGATACATATTCATTCTTCTCCACCAATAGTGTTGCCTCAAATCCTGATGCATCTTAGCGGCACCTGGAAGAATGGAGTACCGCGAATTGTGGGCCTCCTCAAGAAATAACTCACACAACCCATCCATATTGGGCACACAAATTCGACGCTTCATCCGCAACACCCCATCATCTCTAATGGAAATCATCTTGGCATCACTGTGATGCATCGTGTCCTTAAGGAAAAGCAAATTGGGGTAATCATACTGACATGCGCTGATGGGCTCATACAAAGAAGACCGAGAAACCACGTAAGCACGAACCCTGCTAGGCTCCGAAATATCCAACCTCACAAACTGATTGGCCAAAGACTGAGCATCCAAATGGAATATATATGGCTGCCCATACTCATAGCCTTTCTACTCAAGGCATCATCCACCACATTGGCCTTCCCGAGATGATACAAAATGGTGATATCATAGTCTTTTAACAACTCTAACCACCTTCGCTGCCTCAAGTTTATATCATTTTGCTTAAACAAGTGATGTCGACTTCGATGATCTGTGAATACCTCGCAAGGCACACGGTAGAGATAGTGCCTCCAAATCTTCAATGCGTGAATAATGACTGCCAACTCTAAATCATAAACGAGGTTGTTCTTCTCATGGGTCTTCAGCAGATGCAAAGCATAAGCTATCACCTTACTCTCCTGCATCAAGACACGCCTGATGCCAATCCACGAAGCATCACAATATATTGTATATGAACCCGATGTTGATTGCAAAACTAGAACTGGAGTTGTGGTCAAGGCAGTCTTGAGCTTCTAAAAGCTCTCCTTACACTCATCAGACCACCTAAATGGGGCACCCTTCTAGGTCAATCTAATTAAATGTGCAGTAATGGACGAGAAACTCTCCACAAAGGGGCGATAATACCCTGCCAAACCAAGAAAGCTCTGAATCTTAGTAGCTGCAGATGGTCTAGGATAACTCTAAACTGCCCCAATCTTCTTTGGATCTACCTTGATCCCCTCACTATACACCACATGGCCCCAAGAACGCCACTGAATCAAGCCAAAACTCACACTTGGAGAATTTAGCATAAAGCTTCTTCTCCCTCAAGGTCTGGAGTACAATCCTCAGATGCTGCTCATGCTCCTCCTGGCTGTGTAAGTACATCAATATATATTGAATGAATACTATGACATAAGAATCAAGATACGGTTGGAACACACTATTCATCAGGTGCATGAAGGTTGTTGTGTTATTGGTCATTCCAAAAGACATCACAAGAAACTCGTAGTGACCATAGCGGGACCTGAATGCCATATTCAAAATAAAAGAATCCTGAATCTTCAACGGATGATACCCTGACCACAAATCAATCTTTGAAAACACTCTAGCACCTTGAAGCTGGTAAAATAAGTCACCATTGTGCGGTAGTGGGTACTTGTTCTTAATGGTGACTATTTTCAGCTGTCGGTAATCAATGCATATCCGCTCTTCTTCTTCAAAAATAGAACCGGTGCACCCTAAAGAGACACAATAGGCCAGAAGAAACCCTTATGAAGTAGCTCCTGAAGTTGTTCCTTCAACTCTGCTGGTGCCATACGATACGGAGGAATAGAAATGGGATGAGTGCCCGGCACCAGGTCAATACCAAAATCAATATCCCTGTCGGGTGGCATGCACGACAGGTCTGCAGGAAACATAATCGGAATGTCTCTCACTACCGGAATGGACTCAATGGTAGGAGTATTAGCACCAACATCCCTCACAAAGGCCAAATATGCCAGACATCCCTTTTCAACCATCCGTTGAGCCTTCAAATATGAAATCACTCTAGTAGGACATAATCTAGGGAACCTCTCCACTCCAACCTTGGCATCCCTGGCATCGCCAACGTCACGGTCTTTGCGTGACAATCCAGAATAACGTGACATGGTGACAACCAATACATGCCTAAAATCATGTCAAAATCGACCATGCTAAGTAGTAAAAGATCAACTCTCGTCTCCAATCCCCTAATAGTCACCACACACGACTGATACACACGGTCCACAATAATAGAATCAGCCATCGGTGTAGATACATGAACATGCATAACTAAAGAATCACGGGGCATATCCAAATAATGAGCAAAGTTTGATGACAGATATGAATAAGTGGAACCGGGATCAAATAATACTGAAGCATCTCTGTGGCATAGTAAAACAATACCTGTGATCACCGCATCTTAAGAAACTGCATCTGGCCAAGCGGGAAAAACATAGCATCGAGCCTGACCACCACCTAATCGACCGCCCCCTTTAGGGCGACCTCGAACTGCCTGAGTCCCACCCCAAGCTGGCTGAGCGGGTGGTGTAGTAACTGGTGCGAATGTCATAGCCTGACCTCTCTGCTAAATGGAACCTCCCATAAGATAGGAGCAATACCTCCCCACATGCCCCAACTCCCCACACACAAAGCAACCTCGATCTAAAGATGGTGGCGGGGCCTAAACCGGACCAGGAGAACTAGAACAGCCAATAAAAGAACTCGGTACTAACAAACCCTGAACTGATGGAGCACGGTACAAACTCTAAGCTGGAAGTGCACTAATAGATGACTGAACCAGATGAGTATTTTATGAACCATGGCTAGCTGATATACCACGATGAACCAGATGAGTCATCTGAGCGGGCCTATAAGGACGACCTCTGCTGTGATCGACTGACCTCTAGATGAGGTACCATTGAAACCATCTGAAACACAGGGCATCTTGCCCTCCCACTCTAGCGCTCAAGCCTGCGAACCGACTACAAGCGCCTAGCAATCTCTACCACCTGGTTGAACCTAACATTTATCTCGGCATCTCGAGCCAAAATGAAGCATAGGCCATAGTTGAGTCCATCAATAAACCTCCTGATCCTTTCTCTCTCTCTCTCTCTCTCTCTCTCTCTCTCTCTCTCTCTCTCTCTCTCTCTCTCTCTCTCTCTCTCTCACACACACACACTAGGAACCAATCACACTACATGACGAGCCAGATCTACGAACCTCATCTCATACTGAGACATTGTCATACCCTCCTGGCGTAGCTGCTCAAACTTCCTACGCAACTCCTGTCTATGAGTCTATGTGACAAACTTCTCTAAGAAGAGAACTGAGAACTCATGCCACGTAAGTGGTGCTGCTCTGGCTCGCCTTCTCAACTCATAAGCCTGCCACCATTTGTAGGCTGCCCCAATCAGCTGAAATGTAGTAAATGCAACCCAACTGATGTATAAAAGACCCGTTGTGCGAAGAATCCACTGACACTTATCTAGAAAATCCCGATCTTCCTCAAATTCTGCTCCACTAAACTCTGGAGGCTTAAGCCTCCCAAACCGCTCCAGTCTCTACTGCTCCTCATCACTCATAGGTGGGCCAACCTCAGCCCGAGCAGTAGTAACCGACTGAACCGGTAGTACTCCCGGTGTCTGAATTCCCTAAGTTAACTGCTCTAGAGTACGGGCGGCAGGAGTCCTCCCCCAGCCTGTGAGGTGTCTGGTGCAGCTGGAACGGAAACCGCCTGAGCCAGGCTCGTGCACACAGTCAAAGTCTGGGCCTAGGCCTCCTGAAAGCCTAGGATCACAATGGGCATTGTTGGTGTCTTAGTTGGTCCCACCGGCTCAACAACATCTGGTATCTACTCCTCAGGTGGAGCAAGTGGTGGCTCCACAAGTGCTGCTCTAGCTGTAGTATGAGCCGCACCTCGGCCTTTGCCAAGCCCCGACCTCTCGCGGCCCTAAGTGGTACTACTACTAGTTGTCCGTCTAATCTGGTCGTACGTGTCCTCACCATCTGTGAGAGAATAGAAGAGTAGAAGTTCAGATTCCGAAAATAATGGATTCGCACGACAAGAATGCAAGAAAGTGGAGTTTCCTAAAAGTTCGGTAGCCTCTCAAAGATAATTACAGACGTCTCCGTACCGATTCACAAGACTCTACTAAACCTGCTCATGACTCGGAGACCTAAGCAACCTAGTGCTTTTATACAAACTTGTCACAACCCAACTCCCACCGGAGCCGTGACGGCGCCTAACACTACTTTCCAGGTAAGCCAACAATCACACAACATCTAAACATTTGAGTAAAACATTGTTTAATATACTTAACAACGGAAATATCATAATTCTCTGACAAAAACAATAATAAACTACTATAACCACCCCAAAATCTGGTGTCAATGAGTGCATAAGCACTAATGAGTATCAAAATATATACCAAATTCGTAATAAAATTGTCTGAATAGTAATAGAAAAATAAAGGAAAGAGAGTCAAGGTCTACGGATGTCATAGCAGCTACCTCGAAGTCTCCGAACACTGGTACCAACTCGGATCTAGCAATCACTGCGTCCAGATGTACCTGGATCTGCACACGAAGTGCAGAATGTAGTATGAGTACAACCGACCTCATGTACTCAATAAGTAACAGAACTAACCTTGGGGTGAGAGCAGTGACGAGCTCAGAAGAGGACAGTCAGAATCCAATATGATGACAACACGAGTATAATGATGACAATAACAATAAATAACTCAAAGGAATTATCATAATCGGCTTGTTCATGTTACATAAATTTAGACATGCTTTCAGGTTCAACAATTAAAGCCCAATACTAATATGAACGTGTCAATTACAACTAGCAAGAGGAATGGTACATCTCTATGCCTACATGTCAAGTATGCATATCAAATGAATGATTTCACGGTGATATCCACAAGTGCTCTCACTCTCAGAATACTCAATCTGTTTGTCTCGAATGCCCACTCATCACACACAATCACTTAGCACTGTATGGGTGCCTGGCATTAATACCCCTCACCAAAGCACGTGTATATATTACTTGCATGCGCTCACTGCTGGTATGTCAGACTCCGGAGGGACGGATTCTGCCCAAGCACTAACCAAAGCCAATAAGGCCTGCTGTAGCGTGCAACCCGATCCATGTAGTAATAATAATAATAATAATAATAATAATAATTATTATTATTATTATTATTATTATTATTATTATTATTATTATTATTATTATTATTATTATTATTATTATGGCATGTTGCGGCGTGTAGCCCAATCCATAATAACACTCTCAACATAGCTCTCAGGCCCACCTCAGCCATCAATCTCTCAAGTCTCAAGCCAATAAGGCCTACTGTAGCGTGCAACCCGATCCACGTAATAATAATAATAATAATAATAATAATAATAAT
This sequence comes from Nicotiana tomentosiformis, assembly GCF_000390325.3. Lineage (NCBI taxonomy): Eukaryota > Viridiplantae > Streptophyta > Magnoliopsida > Solanales > Solanaceae > Nicotiana > Nicotiana tomentosiformis. The sequence continues at coordinate 83,871,408 of NC_090818.1, forward strand.
AATAATAATAATAATAATAATAATAATAATAATAATAATAATAATAATAATAATAATAATAATAATAATAATAATAATAATAATAATAATAATAATAATAATAATAATAATAATAATAATAATAATAATAATAATAATAATAATAATAATAATAATAATAATAATAATAATAATAATAATAATAATAATAATAATAATAATAATAATAATAATAATAATAATAATAATAATAATAATAATAATAATAATAATAATAATAATAATAATAATAATAATAATAATAATAATAATAATAATAATAATAATAATAATAATAATAATAATAATAATAATAATAATAATAATAATAATAATAATAATAATAATAATAATAATAATAATAATAATAATAATAATAATAATAATAATAATAATAATAATAATAATAATAATAATAATAATAATAATAATAATAATAATAATAATAATAATAATAATAATAATAATAATAATAATAATAATAATAATAATAATAATAATAATAATAATAATAATAATAATAGAAATAGCTTCTTTAGGTCTCAACTGAATAAGCACATTGCCTAAACATGATTTCTAACATGAATCACAGCTCATTTACTCTAATAAGTAGGAATTACACAGATAAAACAAGACTTGATAGCAGCATAGTACAAAAATCAACACGGACCATGATTACCTTGGTGCACGCCCACATGCCCGTCACCTAGGATGTGCGTCATCCCAACAGAACATAAAAACATGTTTTTCAGGGATAATTACCCTCAATTCCAAGTTTAGAAATGTTACTTACCTCAAAACACGTAAATCAATACTCCGAACGACTCGAATCTAGTCACAAACAACTTAATACCATCAATAATAGCTATAGGAAACAATTCCAAAAGATAAAGCTAAGGTCTTGAATCAAATACGCAAAGTTTACCCAAAAAGTCAACCCTGGGCCCACACCTTGGAACCCGACAAAATTCATAAATTCCGAACACCCATTCAATTACGAGTCCAACTATACTAAATTCATCCAATTCCATCCACAAATCGACTCCCAAATCCTCAAATCTTACTCTCCAACAACATAGTTAAAATCCCCAATTTCTACCTCAAACACACATAAACTAGGTGTAATAATCAATATTTATCAATAAAAGAGATGAATCTTCACTTACCTCTTCAACTATGGTAAAAAGTGCTCCAAAAATCGCCCTTAGCCAAACTCCACAACTCCAAAAATAAGAAAAATGTCAAATCCTTCGACATATAAGATCTGTCAATGAAATTGCATATGCAATCACAATCACCGCTTTTGTGGGACTGCTTCTGCGGTCAAACTCTCGCGCATGCGAGCTTCACTTAAGTCCCTGCCCTTACGTACCTTCAACCACATTAACGCACCTGCGGGACCGCTTCTGCGATACTTTTTCCGCACCTGTAGATTCTTATAAATAAGCTCATTCTCGCTTCTGCGTTCAACTGACAGCATCTGCGATCTCACAGATGGGGAACCTTCCTCGCATCTGCGCCCTTCCTGCCTCTAGTCAAACGCCGCTCATGTGGACTTTCTTGCGCAGAAGCGCATCCACTTCTGCAAAAATCCCCTAAATCTGCGACCACTCTTCAACCAAGATGACCTCGCATAAGCGACGAGTGGCCCCACCTACAGCTCTGCACCTGCGGCCAACACCTCTCAAGTGCGGTTACACCAGACCTGAAATCATCAACATTTCCTTAAATCCAAATATCAATCTAATTTCAATCTGAATCACACCTAAGGCCCCATGTGACCCATCCAAACACACCAACACGTTCTAAAACATGATGCGAACTTAGTCGAAGTCTCAAAGCACATCAAACAGCATCAAAATCACGGATCGCACCCCAATTCAAGCCTAATGAAATTAATGAACTTTCAACTTCTAAAATCGATGCCGAACCATATCAAATCAACTCGGAATGATCTCAAATTTTGTACACTAGTCTCAAGTGACAAAACAGACTTATTCCAACTCTCGAAACCAAAGTCCAAACCTGGTATCAACAAAGTCAATTCTCGATCAAACTTCATAAACTTCCAAACCTTCAACTTTCTATGTTTCACCAAAAAGCCTCAAACTAACCTACGGACCTCCAAATCAATCTTCGGACATACGCCTAAGTCCAAAATCACCATACGAAGCTATTGGAACCATCAAAACTTCACTCTGGAGTCGTCTACACAAAATTCAAACTACGGTCAACTCTTTCAACTTAAGATTCCAACCTTGGGACTAAGTGTCCCAATTTACTCTGAAACCTCCTCGAAACCCAACCACCCCGACAAGTCACATAACCACAAATAAATATAGAAGAATCGATAAATAGGGGAACAGGGCTACAATGCATAAAATGATCGGCTGGGTCGTTACTGTATATGTTATTGAGCTACGCAAATTATGTAAAGTGAGTATTTTTTGACCTAAAAACCTCATCACTAGTTCACCGAGGTTAGTCAAATACTTACTGAGTACATGGGGTTAGTTATACGCATACTACACATCTGGACCTTGCATGTAGATCTTGGAGCTGAGTTGCTCTGGATGTCGAAGGCTGGCATTGATGTCATAGCTGCATTCCAAATTCAAGCTACTAGTTGTTCATGGTAGTTTAGGACTTCATTTCTGTTGATCTAAATTTCAAACAAATTTGTATATGGGAGAGGATGAAAGACCTCAAAGCCTTCAAGGACCGGATCAAAGACTATCTCTCAAGGAAGGTACCGAGGACTTCACTAAATCAGGTAGGGGAGAATGTCATGGGCTGCTTTCCTACCTTGCCCTATGACCCCTTGGCTGCGCCCTGGAAAGCCTCTCAGCACCGAGTGTCATAGACGGCTCTATGGTCTTGGCTGCGCCAAGTAACAAGTGCTCATGTGCCAGTGTTGCCCCACCGATAGCCCATACCCGCGCCCAGCAGCAAGTGATACTCAAAAGCGCCCGTCAGTAGGCAGCCCTCTCAGTGCCCGCCCGCAGCTAGCACCTACAAGAAGATGCCCCATTACCAGCACAAGCACTCTTATGTCCCGCGCGCAGCATGCACTGATTGATACTATTGACAAAGATGTCTCCCCTAGAAGTGTTGACCACTGGACCAGCTTTTCCTTTGTATAAGCCTAGGTCTTTTTTCATGTAAATATAGAGTAGTTTTACTTCTTGTATTTGTATTATGATTCTCTAGCTTATTTATGTCTACTCCTATAACTTAGGTTTTTATTTTTAAGACATATATATGGGGAGTATAGTCGTTGAAGTTTTGTGCAAGCAATCAAATCTCTGCAGTGGTGTCTTCTCCCCTCTGGAACCACGTTAGCTTTCTTGTAATCATTGTTATACATGAAAGATTTCATTCAATTATCTTTTCAATTCTCTAGTTGTAAATTGTGATCTTCACATTCTCTTTCCCATATGACACTGATAGTGTAGTCTAGCATGCGGAGGGGGCCATTGGTTGGGAGAAAGTAATCACATGAAAGTCGATTATTTTTCCTTACGTCGCCCTTCCAAGACATCTTGAAAGGCATTGCGTAACAATATTGGTTGATCTGCAGATGCAGGGTGGTCAGCTTCATCTTCGTTCACAGATGCGAGCAAAGGCTAGCAAATGCGAGGTCGCAGGTGCGGCGTTTTGTCCGCAGAAGCGGAATCCCTAGCAGCTTATTATTTTTCAAGGGTTCACTCACATTTTATTATCTTGAGTTTTGGAGCTCGATAAGAGGTAATTTTGGAGGAGAGTTTTACTACTACTTTGTGGTTAAGTGATTTTCACTTGGATTTGATTATAAGTCTTGATTTTCCATGAACTTACACACTTTAATCATGGAATTTTGAAGAGAAAATTAGAATTTTATCTACACTTCGAGAGAGTGTATTTTGGGGATTTAAGTACCGATTTGGACTTGATTTTAGAATATAATCACATAATTAAACTCATCATATTATGAGTCATCGGATTGTGGTATTGGTTTCGGATTTTGGGTACGCGGGCTCGAGCTGACTTTTGTTGACTTTTTGGAAGTTCTTCAAAGATCGAAACTTTATAGATTGGGATCGTTTCCTGTGGCATTGATTGGCTTCCTTGGGTGATGTTTGACTAGATTTGAGACGGTTGAGGTGATTTCTCAAGGAAATTAATATGAGAGCTTTGAACTTACCCGGATAAGGTAAGTGTTTTGCCTAGCTTTGGTTGAGAAAATATTTCCTACTAATTGATAATTTTTGCTACATGTGGAGGTAATGTATATGAGGTGACAAGCGTATATACATGTGCCAAGGGTATTCATGCTCAAGGTAGATTCTAGATTACTCTATGCCTTGTTTGATTGTATATTTTACTTGATTCTATGTGTTATTCAATTGATTGACTACGTGAGTACAATAAACCATGCTAGAGTAATGTTGAGGTTATTCATGCCTTATTTTGAACATGATGAACTAATCATGAGATGGATGCTATACTTGCCTCAGACGTAATCACACATATGTTATGAGCATACATCCATACTTGTTCTTCTTGTGATGTGCCTTGATTTGACTGTGCGCTCTCTATGAAGTATGTGTGATCCTTTGTATGATTACGTGGGCTTATCCTTTCATGTTTAGAGATCATGTTTTAGCATTTATGGAATCATTGCTAAATTGATTTAGCCGTAATGATGTCTTATATCTTGAGCACGCAACCGCACATTATTATTTTTATGTCATTGTGCACCTTATTGATGAATGATGAGAATATTTGTCTTCGTGATAAGTTATTATTTTGAATTTGTTATGTTCATGGAACATATAGACATGATGTGCAAGTTGATTGTTGATGTGTAGGATATAAAGTTAGAATTCTTGATATTGATGTTACGTAGAGTATAAGGGTGATATTTCCCTATTGATGTTGTGAGGAGCATAATGGTAGCATTTCACTATTAATGTTATGTGGTATAAGGGTGACATTTCACTATTGATATTATGTGAAGTATAAGGGTGGCATTTCATGTGGAGTATAAGGGTGGTATTTCATTATTGATGTTGTGTGGAGTATAAGCGTGGTATTTTACTATTGATGTTGTGTGAAGTATAAGGATGGCATTTCACTGTTGATGTTGTGTGCAATATAAGGGTGGCTTTTCACTGTTGATGCTCATGTGACGGTATAAGGGTGGTATTCTTGATCATGCACATGTATTCTCTGTGTGTTGTCATGCATTTTACATGTTTTCATGTTGCATCTAACATGCTATCATGTGCCTCGGTTATTGTTTGGTGAATTGATTGTCAAGTTGGATCTTACCTATGTGAGCTAATATCTTATGTTTTGTTGAGTTGGAGAAAATGCGTCAGATCAATGTAAAAAGAGGGTTAACACCATACATTGAAACATTAGTCTCATAACCATGGTATCTATAAACTGATACGGAATTGGATCATGGTTATGTACAGACACCCTTTATTTGTGTAGGAGTCTTGAGCACACACTACTTGGTGTCTCTTTGTGAGTGGAATTGGTACAAGTTATATTTGTTGGACTCGTTTAATTAGCAAAGCTTGTTCACTACCTTTGCCCTAGTTGTGCACCTTTGTTAATAATATTTGTTGTTTTTTAACATGTCTCTTAGGATATTTCCCTGCATTGTATATGTTATTGACTTGCACAGGTTATGCAAGGTGAGTATTATTTACTTTAAAATATTGTCACTATTTAATCGAGGTTAGCCAAGATACTTATTGAGTACATGAGTTTGGTTTGGAGCTGAGCTGTTGTGGATGACGAAGGTTAGCATTGAAGTTGTAGTTGTGTTGCAGATTCAAGCTACCATTTGTCTATGGTTGTTTAGTACTTTATTTCTGTTTATGTAAACTTCAAATAAATATTGTATTTATTTTTTTTGCCAGTTTGCAAATCTAAATCATAGTAGCTCATGACTTGTACTGTCAGAATTGGATAGTGATAGTTTCCTTCCACCATTCAAAACCACTTTCAACTAGTACCATAAATAGATTCACGCATCCCAATGACCTCCCCATCCTTGTGTGAGCCCGTCCGCTCCTTTCGATCAATTTAATCACTTCATTAGCCTGAATTAAATGTTAAAACTTACGTGACTTTCCGTTATTAATTTTAGCAAGACAATACAAATCCTACTTTTGAAATATCCAATGGTGCAGAGTAGTGGATCTTTTAACTACTTTGATTTCAGGCCACATAACATACAATTTAGAGGAATGCAATATAGATAATAGAGTTAGGTCTACAATCACATGAATTAACAGAGTATTGAAAAAACAAGTGTTTTCTACTTTATAGTAACATTAGAACATGGGGATATAAATGCAATCCTCGTCCTAAAAGGAGAACAAACAAACAACAGAATCAATCCTTTACACAAATTCAACCATTCTCACTCAACATAAACTAAAACCAAATATATGGTGAACAAACAACATAATTAACTTAGGAAATGGAAAATCTTCTCCTCCTAGGCTTAGTAATATCAACAGTGGCATCATCAATCATAGAAGTGTCCTTTGATCCATGCTTAAAGGGATTCAATTTCCCCAATTTTTTGGAGACAGAAGAAAAGAAGGTTGGCTTCCTGCTGAGACTGGGTTTAGCTGAAGTAGTCCCTTGACTTGTTTTCTGTATATCGGATATGTACATTTTCATCTTTAACAGTTCAGTTCTTAGAGCTTCGTTCTCCTTCACAAGTGAAACATCGGCTTGTAATTGGTTCCTTGTTGCCATGGCTTCGGGTAAATTGCTAGTATCATCTCCGCCACTCCTTATCTTCAGTTGATCGAAGTAGAGAGCATGAAGGACTATTTGCACTGGCAAACGTTTGTTTTGTGAAGCATGAACTCTGGCTTCATACGAAAGTTTCAGTGTATCCATCACGCTGCAAACTTTCTCTCTTTCAATTTCATCCAAATTTGGATGTGCCTGCAATTTTGATCCAATTACTCTTTCTGACTAGAATATTTTTGTTAAAATCTGCGAAAAGGATTTATTACCTTTAAGTAGATATCGACGGCTCTGTAAAGATCATCATCAACCTTCCTAGCTCCTTTAGGAACCAAAATAGCAATTCCATTGAATTTGGCTATAGTGAGGTCCCCAAAAGTGGCAATTTCACCAAGATAAGCATCTACAGTCTTTGCAACTCGTTGCATCGCCGTGGAACAAACTTGTTGTCCCAAATCACCCCCATTAAAAACCGCCACAGTCTTCTCTTTCTCCATAAATCCAGAAATAATTCTCCTCACGCTCTCAAGATCGAATAATCTTTCGCCATCATAAGTAAAAGACAACACGAGTAGATCGTCTACAGTGACATGTTCTAAAATTGTTGATATCCTTTTCTCCAATTCATTCTTGCAACTATTAGCTGCTCTTAAGAAAATTGCTGTACGGAGGAGACAACATAGGAAATTGATGGGAAAAGCTGCTTTGTCTGCAGGTAAGAGTTTGACAATTGACTCGAGAAGTTGCCGTTGATGCATCCTGATGTCGGAGTCCTCTGGCTCCGCGACTAATCTGGTGCCATTTCCGGAGTGGTCACGTACTAGGTCACGAAGAGACCTCTCTGTATACGTGATTATAGCACTTGCTGCTGTCAACGCTTTTGCTCCCCGAGTTTTCATCGAAATGATAATTCTCTCGAAAAATGCTATGTCTAATATCGTTAACTCTTCCGTCCACCAATTTGGTGGTGATCTGCTTGGAAAATTCGCCTCCACACATGCCTACACAAAACCCAATATTGCTCTGTTCATGTCAATGCTTTCAACAATCACCTCTTGAATTAAACTTTTAAATGAGATGAATTCAGTACCTTAGCACTGGCGATTTCAACACATCTTTGAACGATCTTGAGCTCCTCAGCAAGGGGAAGAAGATTTTCACAAGACTTTAATACGACAAGGGCTCCAGAAAGGCTAGTCAAGGCAACTTGGGCAAGGAAATCTTCTGTCCTGCTAGCAAGATTGTTATCGCAGTATTTATCAGTCATTTGTAAGTAATCAGCAGCACAACGAAGAGCAGCTACATTATGAACTGTGATTTCAAAGTTGACTCCATAGCAAAACTTGGCTGCTTTTTCAAACATCTCAGGACCTCCAGGTATCTCAGACAAGTTTATCCTCGTTACTTCTGTTTCTTTAGACTCTAGTATAAGTTTCCTTATGTAGTTGCTCTTCGCCACAAGCATGAACTGTCATGGAAAACATATCAGAATAACAAGAAATGACAACTGAAATCCGTTGTATGTTTCCAACTCAAACTGGGTACAACATGATAAAGTGCTCTAATATTCATTCTAAACTCTATATCCTGAATTCACATCGAATCTAACACTAGTTAAGTTAAGGCAAAAGATAACAAGGTCATAAGTAACGTACCTTGTGAAGATTAAAGTTTGCTTCACCTACTTCAACAACAACATCAGTTGGAATTTCTTGGGAAAACACCCTGTCATATATAAAGTTAATACAAACAGAGACAGGAAAAGAGAATAATAATGGTGTGTTTGGGGGAAAAAGAGATAGATAGTACCATTGGCCAGTTCTTTCCATGGCAAGAGAGAGTCGATTGGTATTCTTGATAGGAGCAGCCATGTGAGAGAGAAACTTCAATATTTAGTGCATAGAGGGAAAGCTTAGGATAATAAAACTAGGGGTCTAATTATAGGATATATAGAGAGAGCTTGGTTTATCTTGATGTGGCTTTTTCATCCACTTTATTTGTACTTGTAACTTGTTTCTACTCTGTTTTTTCGGGTGACAATTAATTAATTTATCTTAAACGCATCACATTTTCAAGCTCATGATTCCATTGTCCATTCTGCCCCCGATTCCTATTAACAACAAATATCCAACAGCCAATAAAGCAGCTTATCTTTTCAGCTTGGAATCTCTCAATTTTTACTGTCGCTTCTTGTTCTTTTTCACGTCTTACCTTGACTTGTTTTTTGGATCTTTCTTGGTTCTACGGAGTTCATTTTGATCCACTCCAACAAATTAAGAGAGGTCAATTATCATATTATCTAAAGCAAAATTAGAGTTCTTATGATAGACATGCGAAAGGTGTCCCAATTTTCCCCTGTGAGTTAGTCTGAAGTTATTGTGGAATTAAGTAGCTCTAGTCATCGCTGTTGAACTTGTGCATTGAATAAGCCAATGCTATTTTTACTTTTGTTATTCCTTCTCAAACAGTTTCTATCTTCTGAAACTAGACGTGCTTTCTTTTCCTTTTTCAAATATTTTCATTTAACCATTGTCAAGCGGTCAAAAAAGCAAATTGATTACGTATACAAAAGACCTAAGGTGAAAATGACTATACGACCGACACAATTAGGTGAATGCCTTCCTAAAGTGATAATTAAAACCATCTTTGTTTGAAAATTCCTTTTTTCCACAAAGAATGATACTATATACTAGTATAATATTGTTGGAGTCAAATAATATAATTTTTATACTGAAGTTAAGGAAGAATTGAAAGTCTTCTCAAACTTGTAATTTGGATGATTATTAGACTTGGAAAGGTTTTTGAAACTTGTGTTCTTATACCATTACTAAAAAATAGTATAATTCTGTCCGCTATTTCCGACCGAAATCGGTCAGAAATTGGTAATTTTCGACCGAATTCCGATCGATTTTAATTGGTCGGAAAAACGATGGTCGTAAACATGTACCGACCGAAATTGGTCGGAAATTTCCGACTGAATTCGGTCGGAAATATCAAAGCGTTGACTGACTGTCAAACTTTAATTTACGACCGAAATCGGTCGGAAATAATTAAATATTTTTTTATAAAAAATTCAGATTTCGGTTGTCGAAAACTATTAATTTTTTTTAAAAAAAAATTCATTTTCCGACCGAATTCGGTCGGAAATTTTAAAAAATAATAATTTTATTTAATTAAATAATTAGTTGTAAATTGTAATAAATTCTTAAGTTATTTAATATATATATATTCATAATTACCGACCGAATTCGGTCGGAAATTTCAATAAACTGTAGAATTTATTTGAAATTTCCGACCGAATTCTGTTGGAAATCTGGGAAAAAACTGGCAGAAAATGCCTATTTTTGAGCTACACCACCTGCCAATTACAACCAATATTCATCCTATAATGGCAGCATTACATTGATGCCATTCAACCATAATTAATCAACAACAATGAATATACTAACAACAACAACAACAATAACAACAACAACAACAACAACAACAATAACAACAACAATTAACTAACAAAAACTATTAACTAACACTTATAACCATTATCTAACAACAACAACAACAACTAATAACAACCATAACAACAACTACTAAAATGTTCAATAACAGAATAACAATATAATCATCATTCAAAATTAGTCTCAACTAAATATTGACAAGTTCAATACTTTGTTTAGCAATACACACCATTCAATGAGTTTTTTTATCTAGCATCATCTCCATCTTCACTCCTAGAACCTTCATCGTTGGCACATGGGGAAGGCTCACGAGACCGGGAAATGGGGAAAGCACCACTAGCAAGAAGATTGGCCAGCTGGCCTTGAAGGAGATTAAATTGTTCGTCCCTCCTTTCTAGCTGAACTTGAAGGGTACCAAATTGTTCATCTCTCTTTTTTTTTCTCTAGCCTTTGTCTCTTCAAGCTCTGCTGTCATATTTGCGATCTTCTATTCCATAGACGATATAGTCAACCTATCAATTACCTCGCCTTGGGCGAAAGTCCCTATACTTTGCAATCCAGCCTTGTAGCGCCGAAATAATTTATCTGGAAGACCGTATGCTATCCCCTTTTTAGGACCATCGACAACATCCAACCATATCATCTGCGCTTCTTCGTCTGAAATGGGCGGTCGCTCGCCTTGCTCATTCGGTGGCAAGCTCTGAGTGTACTCCTCCACATTAATCTTGTAGTGACCCTTTATTTACAAGATATAAAATTACTAACTATATAATATTATAAACATTTATAGTAGTTATGAAACTTACATGTGTAGTCTACGCCCGGTCCTCAACCCATCTAGTTGGATATGTCGGTGCCTTCTTCTTTCGGATGTGAGTCTCCATGAAGAACTCATCATGACTCATCTTCATCCCATATCTTTTTTTCCTACAAATATAATAAAACGTGTTAACGAAATTAACATATATAAATATAGTTCGATAAAAATAGACCGAAATATTTTAAGGAATTATCAGTTGTCTCCTCGTATCCCCCATGCTCCTTGAACCCAGACAGTGCAAGGAGTCACCCTTCTCAGATGCTCGGGCCTTCTTTCCCTGTTCACTCTGCTTCTCAAATTTCTCGGTGGCCCAATACCTCTGCAGATCCTCCCATAAATCCGGTAGAACCCATGAAGGCTTCTTGTTAACCTTTCGAGCGGAGCAGAAGGAATTAGAGAGTCTCTTACGATATTTGTACTCCCAATTTGCACAAATTTCACGGTTATACCTATCCTCCCATGCACACTTAGTCTGCAAATAAAGTATGTAATGTTAGATAAAAATATTTTTAATATAATGCTTAAATAGATAAGAATTGTATTTAAATCTTAAATTGGTTGAACATTTGTTGCACGAGATCCTCTGGAAAGTCACTCCAAGTTGGATAGGGTGCATTATACAACCCGCCAAGAATATCAGTGATTATCTTTGTAACCTGATGATTAGGAATGAACCTGCAACATAGCAATTGCATTAAATAAATAAGAGTAGCTATTCCCTTCCTTTAGTGGACGACTAACGGCCTCTAACTATTCATAAAAATATATTGCCTCTTCGTTAGGAGGTTGTTCAACACTTTCATGGGTTTCAAAATCGAAGTGCATCCCAAAAGCATCTGCAACCATTTCATGGTATCTAGGATGTTGAACGTTATTCCCCACCGACCTACTACTTTCACCAACAACTACATTATGAAATACACCATCACTACCATCAATCTCTCCATGACTAGTCCACACAAAATAATTATCCATAAATCCTTTTTTATAAAGATGAGCCTTAACATCCTCCGATCCAAAAAATTACAAACACTTGCACTTCACACAAGGACACCTAATCAACCCTCCAATCCGAAACGGTTCAAGTGACATTGCATGCGTAATAAATTCCTTAACCCCTTCAATAAATTCCTTCCTCAAAAACCGACGATTAGGATAATTCCTATTATACATCCAACTACGATATTCCATCTACATAAAGAACGAATAAATTATATTAATCATAGTTCAAATTAATTTATAGAATTAAGTTACATAATAAACTTTAGTTACAATATAATTAATTTAAATAATTTGAGTGCTTATTAATTTAAAAGTTCATACATATTCCTAAATAAGTTTTTTTTTAAATTCAATTAGACCATTAAAGGGAAAAATAAATAAATGAAATAAAATTATCTAATCCTAGCATTAATTATAATTAAAATTAGTTAAATTAAAAGAATTAAACCCTAGCATAATCATAACCAATATAATTGAAAGCTATAAAATTATCTAACCCTACCATAATAATAATCTTCTAACATAGATAATGCTAGCATAAACATAATCAATAGGAGTAAATCCTAAATCTAATTAATCATTAACTAAACCCTAGTTTATACAATAGAAGAATTAAAATTACTTAAATTAAAAAATGTAGATAACTAACCTTGAAAGAGAAGAGAGGGGGTTTGATTTTGGGTGCTAAAAGCAGTGGGTGGTGGTGGCGGAGGAAGCAGTGGTGGCAGCTGGCGGCCGAACAATGACGGGGGAAGGGAGGGAGACGATGAGGGGCTTTGATTTTGGGTGAGGAGGGAGACAAGAGTTGATTTTGAGTGTAGTTTTGGGTGAAAATGCAACTGGAGAGGAGAAAATGAGAAGTGGAAGAGAGATAGAGAAAATGGGGAAATGGGGAAGAAGCCATTCCCTAGCAGATCTAAATTGGAAATTTCCGACCGAAATCGGTCGGAAAATTTGGTCGGAAATATTAAGTGACATTTGACCGTGCCATTTTCGACCGAAATCGGTCGAAAATGTTTAGTTAATATTTAATAATTAGTTAACTACTTATTATTTATTATAAGTTATATATATCAAATAAGTATTAAATATTATTTATTTAAAAGCTCTTTATTATTTACACACACAAATATATAGTATAGTATAATATATATACTAAGTGTATAGTATATAAGCTATATTCGATATAACATTAGCTATATTAAGATGTATATATATATATATATATATATATATATATATAGTATAATATAGTATATATACTAAGTGTATAGTATATAAGCTATATTCGATATAACATTAGCTATATTAAGATCTCTCTCTCTCTCTCTCTCTCTCTCTCTCTATATATATATATATATATATATATATATATATATATATAGTATAATATAGTATATATACTAAGTGTATAGTATATAAGCTATATTCGATATAACATTAGCTATATTAAGATCTCTCTCTCTCTCTCTCTCTCTATATATATATATATATATATATATATATATATATATATAGTATAGTATATATAGTATAGTATTAGAGTGGTAGGTTAGGAGATAGTTGAGTCTTGTCTTATTTCATATCGTTGTGAGACTAGTCTGGTAGGGTTTTTGTCTAAGCTATCTAGAGGCAATGTTGTGTCTTACCATTTTGCGTTTCAGTGTTAGACCTATTTACTAGCTATCGTTTTTATTTTTGCTTTTTTTCGTTTTTGCTTTGCATCTTTCTTTTGGATTTCATGTTGTTCCTATTTTTCCTATGATTTCTGTGGTGATACTGATATTGTCTTATTTTGTCTTTTTGTTCTCTTGAGCCGAGGGTCTTTCGGAAACAGTCTCTCTACCTCTTCGGGGTAGGAAAAAGGTCTGCGTACATACTATCCTCCCAGACCCCACTAGTAGGATTTCACTGGGTTGTTGTTGTTGTTGTTGTTGTTGTATATATAGTATAGTATAATATATATACTATGTGTATAGTATATAAGCTATATTCGATATAACATTAGCTATATTAAGATGTCTATATAGTATAGTATAGTATAGTATAGTGTGTATATATAGTATTGTAATGACCCTGCCAGTCGTTTTGACTATTATAATCCCGTTCCCCCATTTACTGCTCAAATTGTGAATTACAGTTGTTATTTGACTTGCCGGGGTAATTGGTTTGGGTTCGGTGAGGTTTTGAAATGATTCGGAGCGCTTAGCTCCAAGGTTTAGAATTTAAGTTGAAAAGGTTGACCGGATGTTAACTTAGGTGTAACGACCCGGAGAAATTTTGCTAAGAAAATTAAGGTTTGGTGGTACCGAGGTAGATCAATTGGTACAAAGATTATAGAGGCTCGGACTTTTTGGGTTGAACAATGCACCGAAGTGTAAAGGAAAAATTTGTCGGAAATTGGTCATTTCTGCGACCACTATGCGGTCGCAGAATCACTCTGCGGACCGCATAATGGTCGCAAAGTGGATCAGTAAGGGGGCAAGATTTGAGGAAAATCTGCGGTGCACTATACGACCGCAGACATGTTTTGTGGTGTATTATGCGATCGCAGAACAAGTCTGCGGACGCATAATGATCGCAGAACATGTCAGTAACGCCTAGCTTTGGAGGCCAAATTATACGGCCGGTATGCGGACCGCATACCTGTTATGCGATCGCAAATGCGACCGCATAACTGCGTCGGAGCTTCTTTTCTTTCTAATTTTTGACCCGACCCAACTTCGATTTATAGCCCTTGAAGCTCATTTTTGAGCCAAAATATGATATTTTAGAGAGAAGTGAGAGCATTTTAGAGAGAGAAAGTGAAGACTTGGTCATTTATCCATCAATTCTTGTTCAAGGTTTGAAGATTTCACAAGGATCTTGCTAGGGCTTCAAGGAGGTAAGAATTTCTTTCCCTAATTCTTCAATTTCGGATTTGGAGTAAAGATGGGTGATTAATAGTATGATTCTTGGGTGTAGAGTATCATGTATACATACCAATAAGGTTGTGGAAAAATTGTTAAGTTCAAATGGTTAAGGATTGGGTTGAAAATGGTAGAAATCTTCATAGACTTTAATTGAAGATTTGAGGGTCGAGTTGGTGTCGGATTTTGGTGAAATTTGTATGGTTGGACTCGTGGTTAGATGAGCGTTCATATTCTATAACTTTTGTCGAGTTCCGAGACGTGGACCCTACGGGCGATTTTTGAGTTAATTTCGGATTTTATTGGGAAAATGAGTATTTCCTTATGGAATTAATTACAATAATTGGTATTGACTTAATTGAATTAATTGTGACTAGATACGAGGCTTTTGGAGACCAATTCTCGTGGAAAGGGCATAGCGGAATAAAGAATTTAACGGTTTGCGGTAAGTAACAGTTATAAATCTGGTCCTGAGGGTATGAAACCCCGAATTTTGTGTCATGTGATTATTTTGGAGGTGACGCACATGCTAGGTGACGGACGTGTGGGCGTGCACCGAAGGGATTGTGACTTGGTCCATCCCGTGAAACTGTAAAGTTGAATAACCTGTTGTTAGCTATAAGCTCTCTTTGTGTTGAAGAAATTTGATTATAAATCATGTTAAAAATCATGCTTAGGCTATGTGATAGTACTGTTGGGACCCACAGAGGTCGCGTACTTGTTAAATTAATTGCTAATTGTTGTGTTGTACTCAGTTACGATTTTTTTTTGCGTATTATACCTCAGTCTTTCTTGATATTTGTTGATATACTATGTTATTCTTATTTGGGCTGATCTTTGTGATTTCTGAGAGCCCGAGAGACTTGAGAGGTTGAGGATTGAGTAAGGCCGAGGGCCTGTTGGTGAGGTAAGGATATTATGGCACGTGAGTTGTTCGTGCAGGATATTATATCACGCGAGTTGTCCATGCAGCACGTGAGTTTTTCGTGCAGATTATGGCGCTTGGGTTGTAGGAGCCCCTCCGGAGTCTGTACACACCCCCAGTGAGTGCGGGTACCCATTGAGTGTGAGTGCTGATGGCTGAGAGCCGAGTGGTTGAGCTGTTGTGATGAGCCGAGTGACTGTTGCCTGAGAGGCTGTACTTGCCTTGCATTTGTTGTTGCACTTGGTTGCTATCTGTCATTGTTGTGAAATCTCTGAAAGAATTTATATCCAGATTACTTGAAATTGAACTATATAAAATTGATTGACTTAAAATGCCGGATTCGAAAGCATATCTATTCTTTACTGGAACTACTGAAAGTGAACTATGAATGTGTAGCTCGTCATTATCTTCAGTGCCTTAGTTATTATTGTTACTTGCTGAGTTAGTTGTACTCATACTACACCCTACACTTCGTGTGCAGATCCAGGTATTCCTGGACATAGCAGGTGTTGATTCTTCTGTATAGCTGATTTTCCGGAGATTCAGAGGTAGCTGTCGTATTTCGCAGACCTTGTCTCTCCTTCCCTATCTCTGTATTACTATATTTTTGGTCTTAGACTATTGTAGACCGTACTTTCCCAGATTTGTATTCATATTAGATGCTCATGTACTCATTGACACCAGGTTTTGGGAGTGTTGTATCGGATTTTTGCTAAGATTTTGGTATTGTATTAAATGTTACGTTTTTAAATTGAAAGGAAATCGTGAATTATTGATGTTGTCGGCTTGCCTAGTACTGAGATAGGCGCCATCACGACAGGTTAGAATTTTGGGTCGTGACAAGTATAGTATAGTATAGTATGTATATATAGTATAGTATAGTATAGTGTGTATATATAGTATAGTATAGTATAGTATAGTATAGTATAGTATAGTATAGTATAGTATAGTGTGTGTGTGTGTGTGTGTGTATATATATATATATATATATATATATATATATATATATATATATATATATATATATATATATATATATATATATATATATATCAAATAAGTATTAAATATTATTTATTTAAAAGCTCTTTATTATTTACACACACAAATATTATTAAATTTATATTTTAATTTGTATAAAAGTATTTTTCCGACTGAATTCGGTCGGAAATATTGAATTATAATTATTTCGGTTGGTTAATTAAATATATATAATTTTTGTCTTGGGAGGGAAACAAAAATGTCAAACTTTCCGACCGAAATCGGTCGGAAATTCTGAAAATTTTTAATATATAATTATTTTTGTATATTATATATAAGTATGACCAAATATTTGACCAATTTTTGACCGATTTCGATCGAAAATTTAAAAAATTTTAATAAATAATTATTTTTGTACATTATATACAAGTATGACTAAATATTTGATCAATTTCCGACCGAAATCGGTTGAAAAATTAGAAAAGATTTAATAAATAATTATTTTTGTACATTATATACAAGTATGACCAAATATTTGACCAATTTCTGACCGAAATCGGTCGGAAGTTTTATTTTTTTGCTGTCAGAAATTTTTTGTTGACTTTTGTAACCAAATACTCTTATTTTCGACCGATTTCGGTCGGAAAGCCTTGGACGGAAATCACCTGATTTCTAGTAGTGTACATGTCATAACATTTATATGAAATTTTTTAAATTAAATTGTTTTCACACTTACAAAGCTTTTATTCTTCTTGTTAAACAAACTAATATGAAAATAGTGTCTTATAAAATAAAACGGATGAACTATTACTTTATATATAGTTACAACATATGTAAGTTAGTTTTAATAAATAATAAAGTATGATGAGAGTGATACCAAGTACTCCTATTAGATATATTAATTTCTATCCTTCAAACATCACCCATTTATTATACCAAGGAAATACATAGTAACTGTCATGGGCTGACTCCTCCATAGTGTCCGCGACACTCAAATAGCTTGTGCGGCGCCCATAGTCCCACCTGACTACATGTCGGCCTTCTCTTATCCCAGGTTTTCTAGCACAATCCTATGCCTATGTCGAAGCTTGCCTCAGAGGCTTGGCTTCTCTTGTGCCGCCCGTTTGATGCCAAGGCTTCAGCCTTGTCTTGTTGACATATTCCTGGGGCGCATTTTATAAGTTGGGTCTTGACATTATGCACACCCGGGGTTTGGCTACGGACATGTCAGTCCCTCACCTGGCAGTGAGCGTCGCTCTCGCTCGCACAGTCCAATCCTCAAGGTTGAAACTTTCATTGTACCTTGGTACGTAGCTGTGCTTTGCCCAAGTAGAAAAACCTTTAATCCTTGGCCTTTGTCATGTGCGTCTTTCATAGGATGCTTATGGTTGTCATATGGCATTTCCAAGCATAGCCCTCGCGATATACTTCCATCCCGCATAGTGCAACTTTACCCCATGACTGCATTTCTAGGTCAACGAACCCTTGCTTGCAAGGCTGAACCCAAGCCATGCTCACAAGTCGACACACGAGGCTCTTAAGAGTGACGCCTCGAGTGTCCAATCGGCACAGAGATCTTTATCCATCCCTACGGTAACCCGCAGGTCCTAGTCGTTCCATACGTCAAGCCTCTGGCACTAGTTGTGCGCCCAACGCTAGCCTTGAGGCGTGGCCCCGTCCATAGAATTTCCTAACTCGTATGGATACCTTGGATGCTCATTAGAGATGCCTAGGATGGCCCTTGAAATTACCTCTCAAGGTTGTTCACTTGGTGCGGCTTGGTTGCAGTATGCACTGGGAAGGTTGGTTGAGCATTCAACACCTCTCCCCCCTTATATATGCTTAAAAAGAAAAAGCCCATGTTTTCCCACTTGACATGTTTTGCCAGAGAATCATAATGGACTTCTCTCTACTTCGAATCCGTTTGTTCTCAATGATTTGTCTTGACTTCCTCCACACTTTTCTAAAGTTTTATCCCATTCTCATATATGAGAAAAGAAATATAGCCTTCGCAAGATTCAGCTAATTACGACAATGCCACTGAACTTGGCTTAGTCAAGCCCATAGGTAAACGAACTCCAAATGACGCCAAACTTGGTAAGCATATATAAGGACATATAGGGAATAAGGCCCGCAACTGGAATTCTTATATTCCATCCATAGCTAGAAAATGTGCGGTGCTAACATTCATGGCATGCACGCGGCCGTCGCTAATAGGCTAGACCCTTGGGCTCCTTCCAATCCCTTGCTATACTTCCTTGGAACTCTTAGGACATGCAATACAACATATCTAGATGGTCATTGCCTCCCGCATAGTCTATTTGCCTGATGCTCATTCTTGAAGCTCATCGTCAGCACGTGCCGCTAGCACGGCTGACACTCGCACAGCCCGCTCGGAGTGCGCAGCGTTACTGCCACCGAGAGTCAACAAAGGCAACTCGTAACATATGCAATCATAAATTGACATTAACTTCTTGGAACAAACCACCAGGGAATGTGACAAAATGGTTGGCATTTATCCATATTTAACTAAAGATTTTATGTTTGATCTCTAAACAAATAAATTTTCTAATCGAGAGTGCTTTCCTTTCCTTAATAGGCCTACTACTTAACACAAATAATGAATCGAATTAGTAAATTTTAAATACTGCATAAATAAAGTAAAAAAAAAAAGGATCTTGGAGCAAGAAGAAAAGAGAGAGATACTCCATAAAAGATGGAAGAGGCTGGAGCTGGCATGTTCAAAGAAGTCGGCTCAAGCAAACAAAGGGGGTAAAAGGGAAATTCGTTGCTCCTATTTGCTGTTTTGTCAACTATCTTTATCATTTTGCCCTTTATTTCCAATTACCATAATTGATTCATTGGTATTTGTTTTTTCGACCATATTAAGAAAATGACAAGGAATAATTATTGGTCCTTCAAGAGACAACCCAAATAACTAAGGGCCCTATTGGCTTAACTCTAATAATTTTCACA
The DNA here is from genome assembly GCF_000390325.3 of Nicotiana tomentosiformis. NCBI lineage: Eukaryota > Viridiplantae > Streptophyta > Magnoliopsida > Solanales > Solanaceae > Nicotiana > Nicotiana tomentosiformis. The sequence continues at coordinate 83,891,256 of NC_090818.1, forward strand.
AAGCAAAGGACTGAGAAATCTCCGCCACTTAAAACGAGTGGCTTACATTTTTTCCAGCTACCAAACCGTAGAGACTTATGGCTCCATAAATGCCACGTCATATAGTGTGACCAATCCTGACGTGTCGTAGGCTCCACTCTCCATCTTTGACACGTTCAACGTACAGACATGAAAAATTGGATAATCTTTTTGTAGGTCACCACAGTATCTAAGTTCATCAAATGATTGTCAACCACGTAAGCACCCTATTGATTACCACAGCTCCCGTGAGAGTAACACATATCCCCATATCCAATCCAATTAAATACTCTTTCGATTTTTTTATGTGTTTTTTCTTTTTTTAGAGGGATGCTCGAGAAAAGTGTAGAAAAATAACTTACAATGGACTCCTACTTTAGCCACTTTTTCTTTAACAGATAATTTATTTATCGGAAAAGGGTCCATATGCCTTTATACTATTGAAAGGGGTCTAGTGTTACCCTCCGTGTCTAAATATATCACTAACATCATATTATCGATCCAAATATATTCCTAATATCATAAAAGTGGTACAAACCTACCCTTCCTCCATTAACTGCCTCCCTTATGACCACATTTTATTATTACCTCACCATTTCACCCTGTTTGCTACCAAGTTCAATAATTTTGAAGTTCTATCATTATTTTGAAGACTTCACTGCCGCAACTTCCTCTTGCTTTTCAAAATATCTATTGCTTCTCAGGGCCGACCCTGGAATTATACGTACCTTTCACTTGACCTTACAATTTTTTATTTTATTTTGCATTTCGTTCTGTTGCCGCTGAATTTGTAAGACCTATTTAGGGAAAATTTAGTAGTACTTTTATATTAACATAAAGCGTAAAGAGAAAAAAAATAGTAGCCTTCCAGAAATGTGGTGGAAGAGAAAGAAACAAAAAATAAATAAATTAACTCTCATGTCTAGGTTGTGTTTTCTTTCTCACCATGGAATTCAATTTTGAAACCTTAAACTAGTTTGCCTATACCTTTGCTTAGTTTTTTATATAAAACAAACTATATTTTCGTTCGTATAAGCATGGGCTGTGAATAGGAAAATAAGAATTGTAACGACCCGGCCGGTCGTTTTGAGAGTTATAGCCTCGTTCCCCAATTTACTGCTCGTTTTATACTTTATAACTTTGATGTGACTTATCGGGGTAGTTGGTTCGGGTCTGGTGAGGTTCAGAATGAATTGAGACACTTAGTCTTAAAGATGAAAAATTAAGTTAAAAAGGTTGAACGGATGTGGACTTATGTGTAGACGACTCCGGAATTGAGTTTTGATGGTTCTGTTAGCTCTGTTGAGTGATTTTGGATTTAGGAGCGTGTCCGGATTGTAATTTGGAGGTCTATAGTTGAATTAGGCTTGAAATGACGAAAGTTGGAAATTTGGAAGTTTGACCGAGAGTGGACCTTGTGGTTACCGGGATCAGATTGGAGTTCCGGGAGTTGGAGTAGGTCCGTGGTGTCATTTGTGACTTGTGTGCAAAATTTGGGGTCAATCGGACGTGATTTGATGGATTTCGGCGTCGTTTGTAGAAGTTGGAATTCCTTAGTTTCAATAGGCTTGAATTGGGGTGCGATTCGTATTTTTGATGTTGTTTGAGGTGATTTGAGGGCTCGCCTAAGTTCGTATCATATTTTAGGACTTGTTTGTATAATTAGTTGAGGTCCTAGGGGACTCGGGTTGACTTCGGATGGTTAACAGATCGAAAATGAGACTTAGTGCATTGCTGAAGCTGGGAGTTTTCTGGTGTGATCGCACCTGCGAGGGATTGGACGCAGATGCGGCTGGATTTGCGCAGGTGCAGAACTGGGCTAGCCTGGGACAGGACGCAGGTGCAAGGGGGTAACCACATCTGCGAGCAAGGCTACGCAGATGCGAAGTCGAGGGGCGAGGTCTTTTTCCGCAGAAGCGAATAGTGGCCCGTAGAAGCGCCTCTGCAGGTGCGTAACCTGGAGCGCAGATGCGGGCCCTGGGGATTTAAGTGATATCCACATAAGCGGAGGATTTTATCATAAAAGCGGTTCCGCAGGTGCGGATATTTGGCCCGCATGTGCGAAAAGCCTGGGCAGTATTTTAAAAACGAGGGTTCCGAGATTTTCACTAATTTAAACATTTCAAGCTCGGGATTTGGCAATTCTTGAGAGGATTTTCGGGGTATTCCTTGAGTTAAGTCATTTGTGATCTAATTTATTCAATAATTGTGTTTTTCCTTTGATTTTTCCACCTAGTTTGTGTGTATTTAAGGTGGAATTTGGGAGTTTGAGGCTAGGGATTTGGAGAGTTTGATTTGGAGATTTGGGTGATAATTTGGGGTCGAATTTTGGTAAATTTGGTATGGTTGGACTCGTGGTTGAATGGGCTCTTGTGTTTTGTGACTTTTATCGGATTTAGATATGTGGGACCCGGGGCCGACTTTTGAGTCGACTTTTGACTTTTGATTAATAACTTAGTATTTACTTATGGAATTAATTCCTTTAGCCCGTGTTAATTATATCGCATTGTTTGTGGCTAGACTCGAGGCATTCAGATGCCATTTCGCGAGGCAAAGGTGTGTTGGAGTAGAGATTTGCCCAGATTTAGGTAAGTAACACTTCTAAACTTGGCCCTGAGGGTTCGAAACCCTGAATTATGTGTTATATGATTAGTGTTGAGGTGACGCACATGCCAAGTGACGGGTGTGCGGGCGTGCACTGTAAGAACTGTAACCTGGTCAATTTCATGGAACTGTATTGTAGATTTATCTTGTTGATGTCCGTATTTTCATCATGTGATAAAGTAATTGAGCTGCCAAACATGCTAGAAATCATGTTGAGGCAATTGCTGGTACTGTTGGGACCCATAGTGGTCGTTTCTTTGCTGTTGACTTATTGATTACATTGAAATTTCGTACTCAGTCATATTTATTCATTGCATATCATATCTCAGTCCCCGTTATTATTTATTATTGTATCATATCATCATTTTTATGCCAGTTTCACGATATTGTGAGCTAGAGAGAGAGATACTGGAGAGATTGATGACTGAGTGAGGCCGAGGTCCTGATTGAGAGTGACAATTATGGGATCGGGCTGTACGTCGCAACATGTTTATTGATTTATGCTTGGATCTGGCTTACTATAGCGCTTGGGCTGAAGAAGCCCCTCTAGAGTCTGTACACACCCCCAATGAGTGTAATTGATTATATTGAGGGATAGATCTTCCTCGGATGTGGATCTTATCCGAATTATTTATATTTGGGGATGGATCTTCCCCTGGGCTGGATTGACCTTATACAGTAATAAGTGACTGACTGTCAGTTGATGTATATATATATGGGATGGATCTTCCCTGGGCTGGATTGACCATATACAGTACTGCGTGATTAAGTATTCTGAGAGTGTGAGTACACGAGGCTTTCAGTGTGGTGTATCACATACAGCATGTGCAATGGCATGTAGATGTAGAGAGGTCATACTCCTCATATCATTCAGAATTGATCTATTTTACTTGAATTGAGTTCAACTGTTGAACTTGAAAGCATGCCTACATTTATGTACTGTAATTTCTATATTGAACTGTACCTGCTGAGTTCTTCAGTACATTTTAGTCCAAAGGTTATATTTGTTACTTATTGAGTTGGTTGTACTCACACTACACCCTGCACCTCGTGTACTGATCCAGGGGCTTCCGGTCATGGCGGTTGCTGAGTTGTGGAGTCCGAATTTTCGGAGACTATCGAGGTAGATGCTTGGCGTTCGCAAACCTTGACTCTCACTCCTTATCTTTCATTTTATATTTCAGTTTTATTACCCATACGGTGTATTAGACTATGTCTTTATGTTGATGCTCATGTACTCGGTGATGTACCGATTTTGGGAGAGATTTTATTTTGGATTATGATTTCTTACTCTGTTTTAAAAAGGCTTTTCCTTAATTTTAACCGCTTCCGTATCTTTCAAAGCTTTAGAGTGTTGGAAATATCTGTGTAGTCGGCTTGCCTAGTACCGTAATAGGCGCCATCACCACATGTTGGTTTTGGGTCGTGACAAGAATTTTCTCGATTCAGACTGTTTCATATTATCTTTAGTTGTTGCATTTCTTTTGGTATAGTTTGTTTGTATATCTATGATCTCTGATTTTTCTTCAAATGAAAGGGGAAGAAAGGTTGTGGGGAAGGGATAAAAATGGGAGTAGAATGGTGAGGCGGCAATGAAATGTGGTCATAGGGAGGCAGTTAACGGAGGAAGAGTAGGTTTGTACCACTTTTCTGATGTTAGGGATATATTTGGACTGATAGTATGATGTTAGGGATATATTTGGACTGATAGTATAACTGAAGACAATATTAGACCTTTTTCAATAGTATAGGCCTATAGGGGCATATTTGGCCCCTTTCCCTTTATTTATTCTACTCTGAGGAATTAAAAGTAAATACAATAGTATTATTTTAGAATGAACATGGTTGGAAGAACCCAAAATTTGTTTAGATCAGGATGAATTAAATAAACGGCAAAGGGCCAAATACACCCCTGCACTATGAGAATAGGTTTAAATATATTGTTCGTTATATTTTGGGTCCAAATATATCCTTATCGTAACACTATTGGTTCAAATATACCCCTCTTTTGTTAAGTTTGTCCAAGGCGGACATCCAATCCTACGTGACATTGATTTTTAATGAGATGAATGCCACATGACATGCCACCTCAGCGCCCCTAATCCATATATAAAAGACTAAAATTTGAAATACAATATTTTTCATGGCAACGACAATGGTGGCAATAGTGGTGAATGGAAGAAAATTTTAGTGGTGAAAAAAAATAGAAGGGAGGGGCAATATGGGTTAGGGACGCTGAGTTGGCAAGCCATGTGGCACCCACCTCATCAAATGTCAGTGCTACGTATGATTGAATGTCTGTTTTGGACCAACTTATCGGAAAAATGGATATATTTGAACCAAAAGTATAACGACATAGGTATATTTGGATTCAAAGTATAATGAAGGGTATATTTAAACCTTTTCTGCTAGTACATGGATATATTTAGCCCTTTTTCGTTGAATAAATAAGAGTTATTGATATTTCTTTTAACCAAAAAAAAAAATTCTCAATTCTCAAACTGTTTGTTTTTAATGAACATGGTTGGAGGAACCCAAAATTTGCTTAGATCAGGATGAATTGAATAAATAAGAGTTGTTGATATTTCTTTTAACAAAAATAAAAAAACAATCTCAAACTGTTTGTTTTTTTGTTGCTCTATTCAATACAAATTCTTTATTTTTTGTTATACTCGGCTTTATTTTTCCTTGTCTATCCATTCATTTCTTGTTTATTTTTATCATTTAGCTGAAGTGGTAGTCGTAACTTTATCGATACTTTAGTCTGGCCCTTAAAATAGTGAAATTATAATAAAAATCATATTTCTTATATTATTACTATTTTTGCTCAAAGTAGACACTGTTTAGAAGGTGAACGTACAAGATGAAATTGTCTACTTACATGAGACTGAACGAAATTTTCCGGAATTCTTATGTTTAATTAATATCTAAAAACACATCTAAAGTAGATCAAGCACGAAAATGTTTAGTGATCATATAGAAATTTAACTATACTTTCCAGGATTTAGTACATCAGGTTATAAGAATAAATTACATATTATGGCGAACCCAAAATTTTCTTCAAGCGGCTCAAGTATTAGAATCGCGATGATAGTTGACAATAGGGATAGTTGTATTCTTTTATATTCCCAAAATACCCATGTATATACAAGTTTTAAGTACGTATAAGATCGTAAGTTTTCCTCTAAAGTCTTCAATTTAAAATTTTGAAACACCATAAACAAAATATAAATAGTTAATTAAAACAGATTAACTGAACATTCATGTATACCAAAGAAAAAAAAAAGACTGGAAACTTTATAAATTATAGAAGTATTCTCAATATTATAAAAGGAAAACTGAGATAAATTTTTAATAAATTATTACATTAACTAATTTAACAAAAATTATAAATGAGATGAAGCAAATAAACTAAAGAGGATGTCACGATCCGAAATTCCCAAATCGCAGGGCCGTGATGGCGCTTATCTTTCACTTACTAGGCAAGCCAATATTAATACACACTAACCATTTTTAGACAATGGAAAACAGTATAATGAGAGCTAAAGCTATAAGATTTCAAAATAGACATTATAGTTCCAACACCAACGTCAAAACCCAGAATTTGATGTCACAAGTTCATGAGCAAACTAAAAAGTGCTACAATTAATGTCTGAAGAAAACACAACTGTTCGAAATAGAATAATTAGTAAAACTAGGTAAAGAAGGGGACTTCAGGGACTGCGATTGCCATGCGGGTCTACATCAAGTCTGCAAAGTATTGCAGTCTGAACATGGATCTCCTCCTCCTGCTCGATCAGAGGATCTGCAATCGGTGCCGCTGCACGTGCTCTAGGCTGAGCTTTGCGTCTACTTCAGCCCCAACTTCGGCCCCGACCCCTAACCCTGGTAGTGGATGCAACCTAGGGCTTCGGCTCCTGCCCGATTGTAGATGTTGTGCGTGTTCTGGCGATCTGCGAGGGAACAAGAATAGAATGGTTCAAACTTCATTGATAGAATAAAAGCGCACGATAGAGTAAGAAAGAAGTGAAATTTTCCTAATGCCCCATAGCCTATAGGAGATAAGTACATGCGTCTCCGTACTGATCCTCCAGACTTTACTAAGCTTGCTCATGACTCGTGAGACCTAAGCAACCTAGTGCTCTAATTCCAACTTGTCACGATCCGAAATCCTCAAATTACAGGGCCATGATGGCGTTTATCGTCTACTTGCTAGGCAAACAAATATTAGTACACACCAACCATTTTTAGACAATGGATAGTAGTATAATGAGAGTTAAAGCTATATGATTTCAAAATAGACATAATAGTTCCAACACCAACTAGTCAAAACCTAGAATCTGGTGTCACAAGTTCATGGGCATACTAAAAAGTGCTACAATCAATGTCTGAAGGAAAAACAACTGTTCAAAATAGAATAAACAATAAAACTAGGCAAGGAAGGGGACTTCAGGGACTGCGATCGCCATGCAGGTCTACCTCAAGTCTCCAAATGTAGTTATGATTCGGGTAGCAGCTACGCTAAACGCCGCTGGGACCAACTCCAGAATCTTCACAAGAAGTCCAGAAGTGTAGCATGAGTACAACCGACCTAATGTACCGTAAGTGTCGAGCCTAACCTCGATGAGGTTGTGACGAGGCTATGACAAGACACCTACTAAAATTTGTGCAAATATATATATATATATATATATATATATATATATATATATATATATATATATATATATATATATATATATATATATATATATATATATATATATATATATATATATATATAAAGTGGCAGACAAAGCATTCAAAATATTAACGGGGAGGGAACATGATACATGGGGCAAGATCAGAACAGTAAGTGTAAATCACCGAACAACCTTCTTTCGAAATAAACGACAATGCAGCCAAATATCTCACAAATCCGGAAATCAAATAAAGCATCGAAATCATCAATGGCACGACATTACCCTTCGTACTTTTACTCTCATCCTCACCATGTAATATCATAAATGCAATGGCACGGCATCACTCTTCGAGTTTTTACTCTCATCCTCACCATATAATAATAATAATAATATAATAAATAAAATGATACGGCATCATCCTTCGTGATTTTACTCTCTTCCTCACATGATATGAATAATGATAATAAGCAATTAAGTGCACGACATCACTTTTCGTGATTTCATCCTCACAATCCTTCAATCAGTGATAGTAATATGCAAATAAGGCACGGAAACACCCTTCGTGCTTTTCACCCTTCCTCACCAAAAATATAGTAATAATCTAATGTACCAATGCAAGGTGGGAAATAATTTCGCTTCAATCATAATGTTATGATGAACAAACTCAATTTTCAATATCCCACAACTTCAAAATAAGCGATAAATATGAAGTGAAACAATTATAGAAACTAATCTTACTAAGGCATGGAAAGCATAGTCAATGAAATAACATAGTACAACAAAATAATTTTCACCTGCATGATTTAACCCAATGATAACGTATATATACTCGTTACCTTACATATATTCCGTCCCCACACATAATTCACGTAGCAAATAGACCAACACGTCCTAATTTCCTCAAGTCAAAGTTAAACACGATACTTACCTCACTCCGTAATCAAATCAATGCTCAACCATGCTTTTCCTATATAAATAACCTTCAAACCAATCTAATCTAGCCAAATATAGTTCAAATAATTCACAATAAGATTTAGAAACTACCCACGAGTAAAAAAAGATTCAATCTTTAATTAATTTGAAAAAAGTCAATAAAAGTCAACCTCGAGTTTGCTTGGTCAAAACCTGATATTCGGACCAAAATTCGATTACCCATTCAGCCGTGAGCCCGATTATGTGATTTGTTTTGAAATCCGACCTCAATTTGAGGTCTAAATCTCAATTTTACAAAATCTCTAATTTCTACCCAAAACCCCCAATTTCTACCATAAAATTCATAGATTAAAGATTAAAATCAATGGATTATTATGGAATTACATCAAAACTAGTTTTAAAATCTCTAACCAATGAAGTTGGGATGAAAATCTCCTCAAAATCGCCTCTAGGCCGAGCTCTAGATTTCAAAGATGGTGAAAATAGTCAAATCTTGACTTTCAGCTTTTAAATAGCTGGGCGTCAAGTGTTCTTCGCATTTACAAAGCACCTGATGCGTTCGCGAAGGGTACTGCCCCAAGGGCCTACATGTTCCCGAGGCTACCATCGCATTCGCGAAGTCTTCTTCCCTGCCAAGCCTCCGCATTCGCGACCCATGGTTCGCGTTCGTGACGAAGAGCCACCTGACATTCCCCCCCAAATCCCACAAAGCATCACGTTCGTGAAGGGTACGCCCCCCATTGCTTCGCGTTCGCGATTGGCCCTCACGTTCGCAAAGAACAACCGGCTCCTAGCCCAAAATTCCCCTTCGCGATCACGATAGAAGCTTCACGATCGCGAAGCACAAGACCCTAGACACCAGAAACAACAATCCTCTAAGTCCAAAAATGATACGAAGCCTATCCGAAACTTACCCGAGCCCCTCAGGCTCCATATCGAACATGCATACAAGTCTAAAAATATCATACGAACTCACTCGCGCGATCAAAACACCAAAATAACATATAGAATCACAAATCAGATACCAAAACGCATGAAATTCAAAAGAAAACTCAATAACCTCTAGAATCACAACCAAGTGTCTCAATCCTATCAAACCAACTCCGAATAACACTAAATTTTGCAGACAAGTTTTTAATAGCAAAACGGACCTATTCCAAGTCCCAAAACTAAAACCCGAACCCGATAACCATAAAGTCAACCTACAGTTAAACCTAAAGAATTTCTAAACATTCAAATTGTTAGCTTTCAGCAAAAAAGTCGAATCAACTTAGGAACCTCCGAATTCAATTCCAAGCATACGACCAAATACAAAATATCAATACGAACCTATTGGAATCGTCAAAACACCAATCCGGGATCATTTACCCAAAATGTTGACCATGGTCAACTCTAGCCTTATTTTTAGACAAATTTTTTATTTTCTTCAAAATTTCACATAAAGGCTTTTCGAAAAGTGACATGGACCATGAACGCAAATCAAGAAATATCAAATAAAGCTATGGGAGGTCTCGAATCATGAAAATTAAGGCAAGTAATCAAAATGACCTACCGGGTCATCACATTCTCCACCTCTAAAAGAAATGTTCATCCTTGAATGGACAAAGAAAAGTTCCTGGACTGGTGAAAAGGCGGGGGTATCTATTCCGCATATTGGACTCGGACTCCCACGTAGCTGCCTCGATCGGCTGACCACTCTATTGCACTTTCATAGAAGGAAACCTCTTAGACCTCAACTTTCGAACCTGCCGGGCTAGAATAGCCACTGGCACCTCCTCATAGGCCAAATTCTCATCAAGCATAACCGTACTGAAGTCCAAAACATGCGAGCTATCTTCATGGTACTTCCAAAGCATGGAAACATGGAATACTAGATATACTCTTGCTAGGCTAGGAGGAAAATCAAGCCTGTAAGCAACCTCCCCAACTCTCTCCAAGATCTCGAATGGCCCAATAAACCTCGTGCTCAACTTGCCCTTCTTTCCGAACCGCATCACGCCCTTCATTGGCGACACTCGAAAGGAGAACCTTCTCACCCACCATATATGCCATATCTCAAACCTTGCGGTCCGCGTAGCTCATCTGTCTAGACTGGGCTGTACGAAGTCGCTCCTAAATCACCTTAACCTTCTCCATAGCATCACAGACCAAATCAGTGCCCAACAACCTGGCCTCTCTAGGCTCAACCAACCAATCAGTGAACGACATTTCCTCCAATATAAGGCCTCGTACGGTGCCATCTAAATACTCGACTGGTAATTGTTGTTCTAGGTGAATTCTGCAAGAGGTAAGATCTGGTCCCATGAACCTCTGAAATCCATAGCACATGCGCGTAACATGTCCTCTAAGATTGGGATAGTGCGCTTGGACTGCCCATCCGTATGAGGATGAAATGCGATACTCAGATCAACCCGCGTTCCCAACTCACGCTGCACGACTCTCCAAAAATATGATGTGAACTACGTGCCTCGATTAGAAATAATGGAAATGGGCACGTCGTGCAGATGGATAATCTCCTGGATATAAATCTGAGCCAACCGCTTTGAAGAATAAGAAGTCGCCACCAGAATGATGTGTGCAGACTTAGTCAACCGGTCCATAATAACCCAGACTGCATCATATTTCTTCAAGGTCCGTGGTAAGCCTACCACAAAATCCATAGTGATGTGATCCTACTTCCACTCCGGTATCTCTAGTCTCTGAGTCAATCCACCTGGTTTCTGATGTTCATGCTTCAACTGTTGATAATTCAAACACCGAGATACATAAACAACGATGTCTTTCTTCATTTTTCGCCACCAATAGTATTGTTTCAAGTCATGGTACATCTACGTGCCACCTGGATGAATAGAATAGTGCGAACTATGAGCCTCCTCAAGGATCAAATCTATCAACCCATCAATATTCAGAACACAAATCTGGCCTTGAAGCCACATAACACCGTCATCTCCAATCACAACCTTCTTAGCACCACCCCGCTGCACCGTATCTTTCAACACCAATAAGTGAGGATCATCAAATTGGCGAGCCTTGATATGCTCCAACAATGATGAGTGTGCTATAATACAAGTAAGAACAAGACTTGGCTCCGGGACATCTAATCTTACAAGCTGATTGACCAAAGCCTTAACATCCATGGCTAGTGGCCTCTCTGCTACCAGTAAATATGCCAATTTGGCCATGCTCTCCGGCTTTCTACTCAACTCATCGGCCACCATATTGGCCTTCCTCGGGTGATATAATATGGTGATATCATAGTCTTTCAGAACCTCTAACCGTTTCTGTTGTCGCAAATTAAGGTCTTTCTGCTTGAACAGGTGCTGGAGGCTCCGATGGTCGGTATAGACCGCACAATGAATGCCATACATATAGTGCCTCCAAATATTCAGCACGTGAACAATGGCTGTCAACTCTAAGTCATGAACAAGGTAATTTTTCTCATGAACCTTCAACTCCGAGATGCGTAGGCAATCAACCTACCATTCTGCATCAGTACCACGCCAAGCCCAATATGCGATGCATCACAACACACGATATAGGATCCCAAACCTATATGCAACATCATCACTGGAGCTGTAGTGAATACAGTCTTGACCTTCTGAAAGCTCAGCTCACATTCTTCGCACCATCTGAAAAAAGCATCTTTTTGGGTCAACTTGGTCAATGGGGCTGAGATAGATGAAAACCCCACCATGAACCGGCGATAATAACCCGCCAAACCCAAGAAGCTCCGAATCTCTATAGCTAAAGTTGGCCTAGGCTAGTTATAAACTGCCTCAATCTTCTTAGAATCCACTTTAATGCCCTCGAAAGATACAACATGGCCCAAAAAGGCAACCGAGTCCAACAAGAATTCACACTTTGAAAATTTGGCATATAATTGACGATCCCTAAAAGTCTGAAGTACGATCTGAAGATGCTTCTTATGCTCCTCTCTAATGTGGGAGTAGACCAAAATATCATCAATGAAGATAATCACAAAAGAATCCAGATAGGTCTTGAATACCCTATTCATCAAATCCATAAAGGCTGCTGAAGCATTAGACAAGCCAAATCACATCACTAAAAACTCATAGTGACCAAACCGAGTCCGAAAAGTTCTCTTAAGGACATTCGATGCCCTATTATTCAACTGATGGTAGCCATATCTCAAGTCAATCTTGGAAATCACCGTGGCACCCTGAAGCTGATCAAATAAGTCATTAATCCTCGGTAAAGGATATTTGTTCTTGATAGTGACTTTGTTCAACTGCCGATAGTCTATACACATCCTCATCGTTCCATCCTTCTTTTTCACAAACCACACAGGTGCACCCCAAGGCGAGACACTCTGTCTAATGAATCCCTTATCAAGGAAATCCTGCAACTTCTCCTTCAATTCTTTCAACTCAATTGGGGCCATACGGTATGGTGCGGTAGAAATGGGCTAAGTGCCTGGAACCAAATTAATGCAGAAGTCGATATCTCTATCGGGTGGCATCCCTGACAAATCTATAGGAAATACCTCTGGAAACTCGCGCACAACTGCTACTGAATCCATGAAAGGAACCTCTGCACTAGGATCATGGATATAGGCCAAATATGCCAAATACCCCTTCTTGACCATACACCGAGCCTTAACATAAGAAATAACCCTGTTAGTAGAATGACCAGGAGTCCCTCTCCACTCTAATCGAGGCAACCCCGACATGGCTAATGTCAAAATCTTGACGTGACAGTTCAAAATAGCGTGATAAGGTGACAACCAATCTATGCCCAAGATAACATCGAAGTCCACCATATCAAGAAGTAAAAGGTCTACCTTAGTCTCATAGCTCTCGATAGAAACTACACACAATCGATAAACATGATCTAGCACAATAAAATCTCTCATAGGCATGGACATATAAACATGAGCACTCAAAGAATCACGAGGCTTAACCAGATATGAAGAAATATAGGATGAGACATATGAATAAGTGGAGCCCGGATCAAATAAAACTCAGGCATCTCTATGAAAAACCGAAACAATACCTGTGATTACCGCATTAGATGAATCTGTCTCAGGTCTAGCGGGAAATGCAAAGAAACAGGGCTGAGCCACACCGCTCTGACCTCCGTCGCTCGGATGGCCTCCCCTTGGATGACCTCCACCTCTAATGGCCTGATGTTAGTTCCCCAAGTACACGCAAGTATATGTGGCCGTCAAGTAATAAAGTGACTCGAAAGTCGGATGTCAAACCCACAAAGACTTAGATTAATCGATAACTAAGCAAACTAAAATTAATTAACTGCCCAAGATAATCAAAAATGTTATTTATCTACTAAACTACTTTTGCAAATATTGAACAAGTAATTAGCTAATTTATAAGGGATGCAAACGTGTGTTTTGGATTTTGCTCAAAAGAGATGAAAATTCCAGAGTTGTGGTCGGTTTATCAATCCTATTAAGTTCAATAACCACACTTGTTAATCTAGATTATCAATGGTTTCTAATTGACCGGATCGTTTATATGCATAGCATGTTCCCACAATACTATCCGTCTATCCATAATATATCAACCCTATATTCCTATGGTCTTGAATCTATCACGAACAAATATAATATGGTATTCAACTAAGCAAGACTGTTAGGTATATTCCTATCCTATCCACGAAATCTTTCCCCATGCCACGAGTTCAGAAACAAGCTCTCTCTAATTCTACTCTAATCTAAACACGGCTTTCCCAAGCATAGCATAAATAGTAAATAGAACTCAACTGCTAGCCAAACAATTAAGCAATTATGCACAAAATTAGAGAAACAACCAAAAATGATAACTCGAATTAACGGTAATATAATTAATAAACTTCAATATTCATGACAACCACAACCCTAGAATGAGAAGTTTAGCTCCACATAGACATGGTAGCAAAATGACAATTCATCCAAAGAAACGTAAAGATTACTAAGTTTGATGGAAGAAAGATGGACTCTGATGAATTCCGGCCTCCACCACGGCTCCGTCCTTTCCCCTTGGTCCAAAAGCTCTCTAAAAATTGTGTTTAAGGATTATTTATAGGTGTAGGGAGAAGCCTAGAGGAAATAACCAAGTCCAAAAAAAAAGGAAAAGAAATAATCTCGGACCGGAACACTGGCGCATTTCACGCGTTAGGCTGCGCCTCACGTGGCTTGTCGCGAACTAACACTCTCGCGTCGCTTGGCATATGGCGGCTGAATTTGACGCCTCACTTTGTTTCCAATTGATTTGCTGTGCCTAACTTTCTAATTCTCATTTCTGTTTTCTTTTCAAATCCTTTGCAATTGTTTCTTTTTGTCTTCAATCATTGTCTAATTATGTCATTATGATATTTCCAATCAATAAATAATCGTGAACCATTCTTGTAGTGTATAAAATACACATAAATATTTTATGTTACTCCTAATTTCATCTCTAAAGTACCTACACATACAATAAATTCAATTAAGCATAAATATAATACAATTTAGCATTAAAGCATCAAAATATAAGGTAAGAAATGCACTAAAAATATGAAATTATAGCCAAACATCACTACCCACACTTAAACGTTGCTCGTCCTCGAGTCAACAAACAATTTGCATTATCTTTGAGCACTTTATTTTTACACAATTGAGGCACACTACACCAATGACCATGTTTGATAGCAACAATTAAGCTCTAGAGCATACACATTCAACACACACTCCCCTTTAACCTATGCCAAGCTTTAACATATTCAGAACATAGATAAAATGCTCATAACAATCCTAGCTTCCAAAACCGACTCAGTGTTACAATACACTCATGGCTTGAACACTCAATATCGTAGAGAAGTCTAATAATATTATCTATCCCTTGTGAGACCATGTGCCCTCACAACAAGAACAAGAGAGAAAGTTCAATCACACATTCGAATCTCATGATCAAATATATTTTAATGACTCACATATATCAAATAAAATCGCTCACTCTCACAAAAGAAGTCATATGCATGCAATTGGTACCATAGGCTTGCCCTTAATGTAAATCTCTACTAGTATAGGCTCGCTCAATCTAAACTCAATTAGGACTTTTTCATGGTTATAATGTGGGCTAAGGGATGGGTAAGATATATTTAGGAATAATGGCTAACCCTCCTAAGCACTTTAACACATCACATAATTAACTTTAAGCGCATATTCTTGAATCCCAACTTCAATTTCACAACTAAAATCATCCTTAACAACGTTTCCTCTTTCTTTAGGCACTACTTTAATTCGTACCCACTAGCAAGAACAAGATATCAATTTATTCATCTAAATTTTTCCTTCTTTTTTTTTTCAGATTTTTTTTTCTTTACAATTTTCAGTAGTGGTGTATTCTTTTACAAAACAACTGCACCTTTCTTCCTTTCATTGGTTCCACTCGAAAGCCACCCAAATTCCCTCCTTACTTCTTTTAGCGCTCATTTCACAATTAAAGTACTTTAAGAGGTAAAAGGATCAAAATAATGTCAATTAAGAATAAGCGGGAATAGGCTTATAATGTGGGTGCCAAATGAAAGTCTATAGGCTCAAAAAGGGTTAACTAAGGACAAATTTTATTAGAAAAGGGCCAAATATACCTCTTTACTTTCATATATTGTCTATATTTAACCTCTGTTATACTATCAGGCTAAATTTACCCCTACCGTTATACTATCAGGCCAAATATTTTCCTACAATCAGCAAACTTTTAAAAATACCCTTTGATCTGTTAAGTAATCAAAAATCTTCCATATTCCTTTTATTTAAATCACTTGTTGTTCTTCTTGGTCCACTAGTTTTAAAATAATTGGCATTTACCTGCTTTCTGAATTAGAGAAAAAGATATTAAATAATACAACCAAATAAACAAAGTATAGTAAATTAAAAATTCTATATTAGGTAGCTTTTCTAAATTCTAAAAGTATTTACAACATCCCAATTTTAATGAATTCGTTGCACCAAATGTATGGAGACTTTGCAAGTATTACTAATTAAAGTTGAACTTCCTCGAAGACTTTATATTGTCTAATTCAACTTTGCTTTAATTAAACGCATACACATTGTGCACTCTTAAGTTAGTCGATCGAATTCGATACTAACCAGGCAATGACAAAATATATTTGAATATACATGTACATCAACTGCATATAATACACAATAAATAGACCCACTAAATTCTACGGTGTGTATATGATTGAAAAATAAATAAAATTCTAAACCAATTTTATTTATTACAAGAAGAGAAATGGGTGCATTGGTAATTAAAACAAATTATGAATAATTTGTATAGTCTAGTAACTTTAACATTCACATCAATAGTAATTTTTGAAAATAATGGAGCAAGAAGAACAACAAGTGATTTAAATAAAAAGAATTTGGGAGATTTTGGATTACTTAACAAATCAAGGGATATTTTTAAAAGTTTGCTGATTATATGGGTAAATTTGGCCCGATAGTATAACGGTAGGGGTAAATTTGATCCGATAGTATAACGGAGGTCAAATATAGATAATATATGAAAGTAGAGGGGTATATTTGGCCCTTTTCCAAATTTTATTTGTGATCTGCATTAAGCTCAAAAAGAACAAAGACAACCTAAAATTATTTTTTCAAACCGAGCCTCACCTAAAAATTCGCTTCGACTCACATACGGGGCAAGTTCTAGACACAAGTACAATGACATAGACTACACAAAAATCTCACTTTATAGATAGCACATGACTCACTAAGGACGGTCTCTTTCCGACTCTCAAGCAACGCAAGTATTCACGGAGCCACAAGATATTAAGTATTAAGAACAAAGTGAACATAAGTCAAGAAAATGAGACATAGGCGTCACAAAACATGCAATCCAAATAATCAAGGTATCATAAGCCATTTTAGCACATATGGAAGACAATACACATGCCAAAGCCTAAATATGCTACTATCAAGCAAGTCAAGGGTGCCTAGGAATCTCATCTTTCTTCCTCCATTTTTTTCCTAAGTCCTACTCTAAAACAATAAAATAAAAGAAAAAAACTACTACCCGGTTCAATTTACATCCCATGAAAAAGAACCGAGGCACAAATAAAAACTACGGGGGATTATTACTACCTAAAGGAAACTAAAAGACATATTTTGGATTTTTGTTTAGACTTTAATCCCTCAAGAAAACTGTCTAGGAGATCCATCGTCAGGAAAAGTCCAATTTTTCTGCCTTTTTTTTTTTTCGATTTTTCTTATTTTCTACATTTTAAAAAATAATTAGGAGCTACTAAAATACTACACAACTACGAAAATAAAAACAAAAAGCTAAAATTAAAATAAGAAGTTAACATTTTTCTAACATACTACTACTAATTATCTAGAGGAATTCTTCCACCTCAAACTTAAAGGAGTGCAGTGTCCCCAATGCACAAATAAAGTAAAACAATAACGATGGTGTACAAGAAACTCCCTGAAAGGCC
The DNA here is from genome assembly GCF_000390325.3 of Nicotiana tomentosiformis. Classification (NCBI taxonomy): domain Eukaryota; kingdom Viridiplantae; phylum Streptophyta; class Magnoliopsida; order Solanales; family Solanaceae; genus Nicotiana; species Nicotiana tomentosiformis. The sequence goes on from NC_090818.1 coordinate 83,908,928, forward strand.
AAAGGCCGAAGCAATAGCGGCTCACGGGGTACTTAGACTTCCCCCAGACATAGTCCTTTGTATGAGCACGCCACGCTTAGTTCTCACCATCTAGATCGCTTTTGCACTCCTCCAATGGCTTTGCTTCCTATGATTATAATCCTACAAAATAAAAACAGACACTACAAAAATAATGTAATAAAAATAAAAATAAAAGAAAGCAGTAAAGCTGGGTTGCCTCTCAACAAGCGCCTGCTTTAATGTCGCGGCCTGACTTGAAGCACTTTTTGCCTCCCCCTCGAACTTATGAATTGAACCCCTAATTTGGCTTCAAGCTTTTTGCTATGCTCGTGGGGGTGGTGGGACAAATGTAATTGGACCAAGTAACCAATTTCATATTCTACACTTCTTGGCCTTCAAATGAGGTATTTATTTATGTCTCTCTGGCACAATAAATTCCAGAATGTGAGCATCTTGTTCCTTGTCCGTTGGCTCCTCCAAAGGCTCGGATGACTCAATTTCCATATTATCATCCAATCACAATGTCGAAAAATGAATGGAATGAGGACCAATACGCCCCAACTGTAGAATCACATTATCTTTGACATCCTCACTTTCACTCGCACTAGAGTCATCAATAATAATATTATCCGCTTCCTCACTTGACTCTAATGCAATTTTCTCAACTTCAACATCATCAACAAAAGTATGGTCGAATGATTGATTCTCCACTTTTAGATCCTTAATTTGGCGTATAAGCTCCTTTTCAGCTTCACACAACTCATAACTATTTTGTTGGGTGTTAGACGCATCAACCTTTGCATTCAATTGAGCTCCCAAGTCGTGAATAGCAGTGCCAAATTGTTTGATCTCTTGTCCCAGTTCAGCTCTTCCTTCTATGAAGTGTTTTATCCCATTAGTAATTTTCTCACGTTGAGCCTCATATTCTAAGCGTTCAGTTTGTTCCATTAGCCACGTTTGGCTCAAAATCTCCACTTCTTCAAAATTTTTCTCTTGATGGAACTCACTCTCTTCAACAAAGTCTTCTGCATTGGCCTTCATTCTGGTGATTGATGTACTCATTTGTTTAATAGCTTCCTTGAACTCATCCTATTGCTCTGCTACTGGATTCAATATATCCCTAATACATGCATCATGTTCGATATCATGTACTTCTTGGAATTATACTTCTTGCACCACAGATCGGCTCTCAAATTCTTTTTCAACTTCACAAAACTCGTGACCACTATCCTCTACAATTGACCGTTGGACTGTACAAGGCTCAGCCATTTCACTCACTTTAGCCTCCATTCTCTTTATTATTGCCTTGAGATTTTCAAAATATTTTCGGCGTTCAATAGTTTGTTCCACTAATTGCCTCAACAAGTCCATAGTCTGAGCATCATATTCCATATTCTCCACTTTGTTCCTATCAAACTCACCAAAATTATCAGAAACATTATAATAAGGGCTCGAAGAAGGATAAAAAGAATTAGGACATCCATCCCAATGGCCACCTTGACCACCACACATATTATAAATATTCCACTCAAAGAATTGAGATTGTGCACCGAACTCGTTCCCGGGAATATGTTGACAATTTTTCCACCAGTGGGGTCCTCCACAATATGGTCAAGGATCATCAAAGTAAGAATAACCATCATTCAAATAATTTTCATTCCAAGATGCCATGTAAAAGAAATTATAATACTAACTAAATAAGAAAATTAAAAACTTGAAATTTTTTTAATTAAAAGCTTAACTTAGATAAACAATCAATAACCAAGTCCCCAACAACGACGCCAAAAATGTGTTGGTTCCCCAAGTACACGCAAGTATACATAGCCGTCAAGTAATAAAGTGACTCGAAAGTTCGATGTCGAACCCACAGAGACTTAGATTAATCGGTAACTAAGCATACTAAAATCAATTAACTGTCCAAGATAATAAAAAATGTTGTTTTTCTACTAAACTACTTTTTCAAATATTGAACAAGTAATTAGCTAATTTATCAAGGATGCAAATGTGTGTTTTGGATTTTGCTCAAAGGAGATGATGATTCCAGGGTTGTGGTCGGTTTATCAATCCTATTAAGTTCAATAACCACACTTGTTAATCCATATTAACAATGGTTGATAATTAACCAGATCGTTTATATGCATAACATATTCCCACAATACTATCCGTATATCCATAATATATCAACCCTATATTCTTATGGTCTTGAATCTATCATGAACGAATATAATACGGTATTCAACTAAGCAAGACTGTTAGGTATATTCCTATCCTAACCGTGAAATATTTTTCCGTGCCACGGGTTCAGAAATAAGCTCTCTCTAATTCTACTCTAATCTAAACACAACTTTCCCAAGCATATTATAGATAGTAAATAGAACTCAACTGCTAGCCTAAATATTAAGAAATTATGCACAGAATTAGAGAAACAACCAAAGATGACAACTCGAATTAACGATAATATAATTAATATACTTCAATATTCATGACAACCACAACCCTAAAATACGAAGTTTAGCTCCACATAGACATGAGGCACCACTAAAATCACAAAAATGACGATGCTGCTTCTCAGATACTGCCTCTCTACCTGACCAAGAATTAGCTCAATTCGTCTAGCAATCTCTACCACCCACTAGAAAGAAATATCATCCCCTGTCTCCTTGGCCATCTACAGCCTGATACCAAAAGTAAGACCATTAATGAATCTCCTCACCCTCTCTCTATCAGTAGGAAGCAAGACAACTACATGGCGAGTTAAATCCACGGAATTTGGTCTCATACTGGGTAACAGTCATGCTACCCTGTTGAAGGCACTCAAACTGCTTGTGGTACTCCTCTCTCAGAGTAAAAGGAATGAACTTCTCCAAAAGTAGCTGTGAGAACTAATCCCAAGTGAGTGGAGGCGATCCTGCTGGTCTAGCTCGATCATAGTCCTGCCACCACCTCTTGGCGGAGCCGTGCATCTGAAATACCGTGAAGTCCATTCCATAGGACTTCAATATACCCATGTTGCGCAACACCTCATGGAAATGGTTGATTAAATCTTGTGGGTCCTCAGAAGGTGTGCCACCAAAGCAAATAGGAAATAACTTTGTGAACTTGTCCAATCTCATTAACCAATCAAAAGACATCGCGGGCCTCTCCCCGGTCCATGTAGCAACGACATGCTAAACTACTCCAGCTGCTGGAACCACCAGAGTCTGATACATGGGAGCCATCTTCTACGAAGTGTGGATAGCAGGAGTCTGGGCTCCTCCCCCCATCCTGAGAGACAGACGGTTCCATAGGAAATGCACCGGCCTAAGCCACACTCTCCATAAGTCCCACCAAACGGACTAGAGCATCCTGAAGTACGGGAGTGGCTATGAACCCCTCCAGGACCTGAGTCGGTCCAAGTGGTGTAGTCTGAACAGGGATCTCCTCCTCCTGCTTGATCAGAGGATCTGCAATCGGTGTTGCTGCACGTGCTCTAGGCTGTGCTTTGCCTCTACTTCAGCCCCAACCCCTAACCCTGGTAGTGGATGTAACCTAGGTCTTCGGTTCCTGCCCGATTGTGGATGTTGTGCGTGTTCTGGTGATCTGCGAGGGAATAAGAATAGAATGGTTCAAACTTCATTGATAGAATAAAAGCGCACGATAGAGTAAGAAAGAAGCAAAATTTTCCTAATGCCCTATAGCCTATAGAAGATAAGTACATGCGTCTCCGTACCGATCCTCCAAACTTTACTAAGCTTGCTCATGACTCGTGAGACCTAAGCAACCTAGTGCTCTGATTCCAACTTGTCACGACCCGAAATCCTCAAATTACAGAGCCGTGATGGCGTTTATCGTCCACTTGCTAGGCAAGCCAACATTAGTACACACTAACCATTTTTAGACAATGGATAGTAGTATAATAAGAGTTAAAGCTATATGATTTCAAAATAGACATAATAGCTCCAACACCAACTAGTCAAAACCTAGAATCTGGTGTCACAAGTTCATGGTATACTAAAAAGTGCTACAATCAATGTTTGAAGGAAAAACAACTGTTCAAAATAGAATAAACAATAAAAATAGGTAAGGAAGGGGACTTCAGTGACTGCGATCACCATGTAGGTCTACCTCAAGTCTCCAAATGTAGTTGTGATCCGGGTAGCAGCTACGCTAAACGCCGCTGGGACCAACTCCAGAATCTTCACAAAAAGTCCAGAAGTGTATCATGAGTACAACCGACCTAATGTACCGTAAGTGTCGCATTCAAAATATTAACGGGGAGGGAACATGATACATGGGGCAAGATCAGAACAGTAAGTGTAAATCCCCGAACAACCTTCTTTCGAAATAAACGACAATGCAGCCAAATATCTCACAAATCCGGAAATCAAATAAAGCATCGAAATCATCAATGGCACGACATCACCCTTCGTACTTTTACTCTCATCCTCACCATGTAATATCATAAATGCAATGGCACGGCATCACCCTTCGTGCTTTTACTCTCATCCTCACCATATAATAATATGATAAATTAAATGGCCCTGCATCATCCTTCGTGTTTTTACTCTCTTCCTCACTTGATATGAATAATGATAATAAGCAATTAAGTGCACAACATCACCCTTCATACTTTAATCCTCACAATCCCTCAATCAGTGATAGTAATATGCCAATAAGGCACAACAGTACCCTTTGTGCTTTTCACTCTTCCTCACCAAGCAACAATAATAATCTAATGTACCAATGCAAGGTGGGAAGTAATTTCACATCAATCATAGTGTTATGATGAACAAACTCAATTTTCAATATCCCACAACTTTAAAATAAACGATAAATACGAAGGGAAACAATTATAGAAATAATAATTTAACTAACGCATGGAAAGCATAGTCAATGAAACAATATAGTACAATAAAAAAAATTCCACCAGCATGCTTTAACCCAATGGTAACGCATATATACTCGTCACCTTACATATATGCCTTCACCATACATAATTCACGTAAAAAATAGACCACCACGTCTTAATTCCCTCAAGTCAAAGTTAACCACGATATTTACCTCACTCTGCAACCATATCAATGCTCAACCACGACTTGTCCTTTAGAATTAGCCTCCAAACCAATCAAATCTAACCAAATATAGTTCAAATAATTAAAAATAACCTTTAGAAACTATCCACGAGTGAAAAAGATTTAATCTTTAATGAATTTGGAAAAAGTCAACAAAGGTCAACCATGGGCCCGCTTGGTCAAAACCCGATTACCCATTCACCCCCGAGCCTGGTTCAGTGATTTATTTCGAAATCCGACCTAAATTTGTGCTCTAAATCCCAATTTTACAAAATTCCTAATTTCTACCCTAAACTCTAATTCCTACAACAAAATTCATAGATTAAATGTTAAAATCAATGTGTAATTATGGAATTACATTAACACTAGTTAAAAATCACTAATCAATGAATTTGGGATGAAAATCTCCTCGGAATAGCTGGGCGTCAGGTGGTCTTCGCATTCGCGAAGCACCTGACGCATTCGCGAAGGGTACTGGCCCAAGGGCCTATGCGTTTGCTAGTCTACCATCACATTCGCGAAGGCTTTTTCCCTGCCAGGCTTACGCGTTCGCGACGAAGAGCCACCTAACATTCCCCTTGATCCCACAAAGTATCACGTTCGCGAGATGTCTGTCGCGTTCGCGAAGGGTAAGCCTCCCATTGCTTCGCGTTCGCTACTGGACCTTGTGTTTGCGAAGAACAACTGGCTACCAGCCCAAACATCCCCTTCGCGATCACGAAGCACAAGACACCAGAAACAATAGTCCTCTAAGTCCAAAAATGGTCTGAAGTCAATCCGAAACTCACCGAGCCCCTCGGGCTCCAAACCGAACATGCACATAAGTCTAAAAATATCATACGAACTCGCTCGCTCCATGCAAATACCAAAATAACATATAGAACAACGAATCGGACATCCAAACACGTGAAATTCAAAAGAAAACTCAAGAACATCTAGAATCACAACCATGAGTTCGAATCCAATCAAACCAACTCCGAATGATACCGAATTATGCACACAAGTTTCAAATATTAAAACGAACCTATTCCAAGTCCCAAAATCAAAATCTGAACCCAATAACCATAAACTCAATCTACAGTCAGACATAAAGAATTTCTAAACATTCAAATCGATAACTTTCGGCAAAACAAGTCGAATCAACTTAGGAACCTCCGAATTCAATTTCGGGAAAATGCCCAAGTCCAAAATCATAATGCGAAACTACTGGAATCATCAAAACACCAATTCAGGGTCATTTACCCAAAATTCTGACTGTGGTCAACTCTAGCATCTTTTTTAGTCAAATTTTCATTTTCTTCAAAATTTCAAATAAAGTTTTTTGAAAAGAGACAAGGACCATGCACGCAAACCAAGTAACATCAAATAAAGCTATGAGAGATCTCGGATCATGAAAATTAAGGCTAGTACTAAAAATGACCTACCGGGTCGTCACATTCTCCACTCCAAAAGAAATATTCATTCTCAAACGGACATAAAAAAGTAGCTGGACTGGTGAAAAGGCGAGGGTATCTACTCCGCATATCGGACTAAGACTCCCACGTAGCTGCCTCGATCGGCTGACCACTCCATTGCACTTTCATAGAAGGAAACCTCTTAGACCTCAACTTTCAAACTTGTCGGGCTAGAATACCCACTGGCTCCTCCACATAGGCCAATTTCTCATCAAGCTTAACCGTGATGAAGTCCAAAACATGCGAGTTGTCCTCATGGTACTCCCGAAGAATGGAAACATGGAATACGGGATGTACTCCTGCTAGGCTAAGAGGCAAACTATGCCTGTAAGCAACCTCCCAACTCTCTCCAAGATCTTGAATGGTCCAATAAACCTCGGGTTCAACTTGTCCTTCTTTCCATACCGCATCACACCCTTCATATTTGACACTCGAAGGAGAATATTCTCACCCACCCAATATGCCATATCTCGAACCTTTCATCCCACATTACTCTTCTATCTAGGCTGGGCTATACGAAGTCGCTCCTGAATCACCTTAAACTTCTCCATAGCATCACAGACCAAATCAGTGCCCAACAATCTAGCCTCTCCAGGCTTAAACCAACCAATCAACGAATGACATCGCCTCCCATATAAGGCCTCATATGATGCCATCTGAATACTCGGCTGGTAACTATTGTTGTAGGCGAACTGTGCAAAAGGTAAGAGCTGTTCCCATGAACCTTATAAATCTATAGCATAAGCGTGTAACATGTCCTCCAAGATCTTTATAGTGCACTCAAACTGTCCGTTCGTCTGAGGATGAAATGCGGTATTCAGCTCAACCTGCTCACCCAACTCACGCTACACGGTTCTCCAAAAATGCGGTGTGAATTGCGTGCCTCGGTCAGAAATAATGGAAATGGGCACGCCGTGGAGGCGGATAATCTAATATATGTTAATCTGAGCCAACTACTCTAAAGAATAAGAAGTTGCCACTGGAATGAAGTGTCCGGACTCAATCAACTGGTCCACAATAACCTAGACTGCGTCATATTTCTTCAAGGCACGTGGTAAGCCTACCACAAAATCCATGGTGATGCGCTCCCTCTTCCACTCTGGTATCTTCAATCTCTTAGTCAATCCACCCGGTTTTTGATGTTCATACATCACCTGTTGACAATTAAAACACTGAGATACATAAGCAACGATGTCTTTCTTTATTCTTCGCCACCAATAGTGATGTTTCATGTCATAGTACATCTTTGTGACACCTGGGTGAATAGAATAGCGCGAACTATGAGACTTCTCATGGATCAAATCTCTCAGCCCATCAACATTCAGAACACAAATTCAACCTTGAAGCCGCATAACACCATTATCTCCAATCAAAATCTTCTTAGCTTTACACCACTGCATTGCATCCTTCAACACCAACAAGTGAGGATCATCAAATTGGCGATCCTTGATATGCTTCAACAACGATGACTGTGCTACAACACAAACAAAAACACTTACTGGGCTCTAAAAATATCAAATCTCATAGACTGATTGGCCAAAACTTGAACATCCATGGCTAGTGGCCTCTCTGCTCCCTGTAAATATGCCAAATTGCCCATGCTCTCCGCCTTTCTACTCAATGCATCAGCCACCACATTGGCCTTCCCCGGATGATATAATATGGTGATATCATAGTCTTCAGCAACTCTAATTATCTCCGCTGCCACAAATTAAGGTCTATATGCTTGATCAAGCGCTGGAGACTCTAATGTTCGGTATAGACCTCAGCTTGAACGCCGTACAGATAATGCCTCTAAATCTTCAATACATGAACAATGGCTTCCAACTCTAAGTCATGAACAGTGTAATTCTTCTCATGAACCTTCAAATGTCGAGATGCGTAAGCAATCACCCTACCATTCTGCATCAGTACCGCGCCAAGCCCAATATGCGATGAATTGTATACACGGTATATGATCCTAAGCCTGTAGGCAACACCAACACTGGAGCTGTATTCAATGTAGTCATGAGCTTCTGAAAGCTCAACTCACAATCGTCAGACCATCTGAAAAAAGCACCCTTTTGGGTCAACTTGGTCAATGGGGCTGAGATAGGCGGAAACCTCTCCACGAACCGATGATAATAACCTGCCAAATCTAAGAGCTCCAAATTTGTGTAGCTGAAGTAGGTCTAGGCCAATTATGAATTGCCTCAATCTTTTTAGGATCCACTTAAATGCCCTCAGAAGGTACAATATTGCCCAAAAAGGCAATCAAGTCCAACCAAAACTCACACTTTGAAAACTTGGCATATAACTGACGATCCCTCAAAGTATGAAGTGCGATCTGAAGATGCTGCTCATGCTCCTCTTGATTGCAGGAGTAGACCAAAATATCATCAATGAAGACGATCACAAAAGAATCCAGATAGGGCTTGAGCACCCGGTTCATCAAATCCATAAAGTTTGCTGGAGAATTAATCAAGCCAAATGACATCACTAAGTACTCATAGTAATCATACCGAGTCCAAAAAGCTGTCTTAGGGACATCCGATGCCCTAATTTTTAACTGATGATAGCCAGATCTCAAGTCAATCTTGGAAAACATTGTGGCACCGTGAAGCTGATCAAATAAGTCAGCAATCCTCAGCAAATGATATTTGTTCTTGATAATGACTTTGTTCAACTACCGATAGTCTATATATATCCTCATTGTTCCATCATTCTTCTTCAAAAACAACACTGGTGCACCCCAAGGTGAGACACTCATTCAAATGAATCCCTTATCAAGCGAATCCTGCAACTGCTCCTTCAATTCTTTTAACTCAACTAGGGTCATATGGTATAGTATGGTGGAAATGGGCCGAATGCCCGGAACCAGATCAATGCAGAAGTCTATATTTCTATCCGGTTATATCCCCGACAAATCTATAGGAAACACCTCTAGAAATTCGTGCACAACTGGTAGTGAATCCATGGAACGAACTTCACATGCCAAAAACCCCTTCTCGACTGTACGCCGAGCCTTCACATAAGATATAACCATGCTAGTAGAATGGCCAGGAGTCCCTCTCCACCCTAATCGAGGAAACCCCGGCATGGCTATGTCACAGTCTTGGAGTGATAGTCCAAAATACCGTGATAAAGTGATAACCAATACATGCTAAGATAACATCGAAGTCCACTATATCAAGAAGTAGAGGGTCTAACCTAGTCTCATAATTCCGATAAAAACCACACGCGAGCAATAAACAAGATCTACCATAATAGAATCTCCCACAGGTGTGGATACATAAATAGGAGCACTCAAAGAATCACGAGGCATAACCAAATATGAAGCAAAATAGGATGACACATATGAATAAGTGGATCCTGGATAAAATAAAACTGAGGCATCTCTATGGCAAACCGGAAAAATACCTGTGATGACCACATTAGATGATTCTGCCTCATGTCTAGCTGGAAATGCATATAAACAGTGATGATCCCACCACTCTCACTTCCGCCTATCGGACGGCCTCACCCTGGCTGACCTCCACCTCTAATGTCCTGACCACCACCTCGGGATGCCTGACCCCCGCCTCTAGCTGGGTGAGTGGGTGGAGGGGAAACCGGTGCCGAAACCATGGTACGACAACTCTGATGTGGCATGTTGCCCTATGACCAAGGTTGAAACCTCGCGACGTACCTTATATCTCCCTAAGTATAGCAAGTCCTCGTCTACTAAGACTGCAGACCCTGAAACATACCTTGTCGAATTGAAAAACCACCCTAATAACTTTGAATCGGAGGTGGAGTGACCGTAGCCGAAGGTGGGCTATAGGGTAGCTGCTCAGGAAGAGACCCAAAAGAACTACGACTACTCGAAGTACTGTGTGCTACCTGAAGCACTGACTGAATCGGCCTGTGAGGATAGCCTCTACCAAATGATCCTCTGTCTCTAGATGAAGCACTACTGAAATCACCAAAATGATGAGGACTCTTCTCAGATACCGCCTCTCTACCCTGACCACAAATCATCTCAATTCGTCTTGCAATATTTACCGTCCACTGGAAAGAAATATCATCCCCCGTATCCTTGGCCATCTGCAGCTTGATACCAAAAGTAAGACCATCAATGAATCTCCCCACCCTTTCTCTATCAGTAGGAAGCAAGACAACTGCATGGCGAGAAAAATCCACGAATCTTGTCTCATACTAGGTAACAGTCATGCTACCATACTGAAGGCGCTCAAACTGCTTGCGGTACTCATCTCTCAGAGTAAAAGAAATGAACTTCTCCAAACATAGCTGTGAGAACTGATCCCAAGTAAGTGGAGGCGATCCTGCTGGTCTAGCTCGATTATAGTCCTACCAATACCTCTTGGCAGAGCAGTGCATCTAAAATATCACGAAGTCCACTCCATTGGACTCCACTATACCCATGTTGCGCAATACTTTGTGGCAACGGTCGAAGATATCCTATGGGTCCTCAAAAGATGTGCCACCAAAGCGAATAGGAAATATTTTGTAAACTTGTCCAATCTTATCAACCCCTCAGAAGACATCGTGGGCCTCTCTCCGCTCTGTGTAGCAATGACAGGTTGAACTACTCCAGCTGTTGGAACTGTCGGAGTTTGATATATGGAGCCATCTGCTCCAAAGTGTGGGTAGCGAGAGTCTGGGATCCTCCCCCATCCTGAGAGATAGCTGGTGCCATAGGAAATGCATCGGTTTGGTCCACACTCTCCATAAGTCCCACCAAATGGACTAGAGCATCCTGAAGTACGGAAGTTGAAATGAACACCTCCGGGACCTGAGTCGGTCCAACTAGTACAGTCTAAACAAGGGTCTCTACCTCCTACATGATCTGATGCTCTGCAATCGGTGCTACTGCACGTGCTCTAGGCTGAGCTCTGCCTCGGCCCCTACCTCAGCCCTAGCCCCTAACCCTGGTGGTGGCTGCAACCTGGGGCTTCGGCTCCGGCCCGGTTGTGGATGATGTGCGTGTTCTTGCCATCTGTGAGGGAACAAGAATAGAATGGTTCAAACTTCATTGATAGAATAAAATCGCACGATAGAGTAAGAACTAAGCAAAACTTTCCTAAAGCCCTATAGCCTCTAGAAGATAAGTACAAACGTATTTGTACCGATCCTTCAGACTCCACTAAGGTTGTTCATGACTCATGAGACCTAAGCAACCTAGTGCTCTGATACCAACTTATCACGATCCGAAATTCCCAAAATAGCGGGGCCGTGATGGCGCATATCTTCCACTTGCTAGGCAAGCCAACATTAGTACACATAATAATATTTAGAGTATGGAAAGCCGTATAATGAGAGTTAAAGCTATAAGATTTCAAAATAGACATAATAGTTCAAACACCAACTAGTAAAAACCTAGAATCTGTTGTCAGAAGTTCACGAGCATAATAAAAAGTTCGACTTTCAATGTCTGAAAGAAATGTAAGTGTTCGAAATAAAATAAACAGTAAAACTAGGTAAGGAAGGGGACATCAGGGACTTCAATCTCCATGTAGGTCTACCTTAAGTATCCAAATGTAGCTGTGATTGGGGTAGCAACTACGCTAAACGCTGCTGGGACCAACTCCAGAATTTACATAAGAAGTACTGAAGTGTAGCATGAGTACAACCGACCCAATGTACTCCGTAAGTGTCGAGCCTAACCTTGATGAGGTAGTGACGAGGCTATGACAATACACCTACTAAAACATGTGCAGATATATATATATATATAAAGCAATAGAACTAGCAGACAAAACATTTAAACTATTCACAGGGAGGGAACATGATAAAGGGGGCATGATCAGAACAATAATTGTAAATCACCGAATAGCCTTCTTTCGAAATAAACGACAATGTATCCAAATAACTCACAAATCCGAAAATCAAATAAAGCATCGAAATCATCATTGGCGCGGCATCCCCTTCGTGCCTTTACTCTCATCCTCACTATGTAATATCATAAATGCAATGGCACGACATCACCTTTCGTGCTTTTATTCTTATATTTACCAAATAATAATAATATGATAAATGAAATGGCACTGCATCACCCTTCGTGCTTTTACTCTCTTCCTCACATGATATGAATAATGATAATAAGTAATTAAGTGCACATGATCACCCTTCGTGCTTTATTCCTCACAATTCCTCAATCAGTGATAGTAATATGCAAATAAGGCACGGCAGTACCCTTTGTACTTTTCACTCTTCCTCACCAAGCAACAATAATAATCTAATGTACCAATGCAAGGCGGGAAGTAATTTCCACCCGCATAGTACAACAAAATAATTTCCACCCGCATGCTTTAACCTTACAGATACGCCGCCCCACACATAATTCACGTAGAAAATAGACCAACACGTCATAAATCCCTCAAGTCAAAGTTAACTACGACACTTACCTCACTCCGCAACCAAATCAATGCTCAACCACGGTTTTTCTTGTAGAATTAGCCTCCAAACCAATCAAATCTAGTCAAATATAGTTCAAATAATTCAAAATAAGCTTTAGAAACTATCACGAGTGAAAATAATTTAATCTTTAATGAGTTTGGAAAAAGTCAACAAAAGTCAACGTCAGACCCGCTTTGTCAAAACCTGAGATTCGGACCAAAACTCGATTACCCATTTACCCCCGAGCCCAGTTATGTGATTTATTTCAAAATTTAACCTCAATTTGAGGTATAAATCCTAATTTTACAAAATTCCTAATTTCTACCTTGAAATTCATAGATTAAAGGTTAAAATCAATGTGTAATTATTGAATTACATCAAAACTAGTTAGGATGAAAATCTCCTCAATATCGCCTCTAGGACGAGCTCTAGCTTTCAAAAATGGTGAAAATGGTCAAATCCCAACTTTCAGCTTTTAAATAGCTAGGCGTCAGGCATTCTTCGCGTTCATGAGGCACCTGACGCATTCGCGAAGGGTACTGGACCAAGGGCCTACGCGTTCGGGAGTTACCATCGCGTTCGCGAAGGCTTCTTCTCACTCAAGACTCTGCGTTCGTGAAAGCTTCTTTCCAGCGAAGCCTCCGCATTTGCGACCCATGGTTTGCGTTCGCGACAATGAGCCACATGACATTCCCCCAAATCCCACAAAGCATCGTATTCGTGAGATAGATGCCTATCGCGTTCGCGAAGGGTAAGCCCCCCATTGCTTCGCATTTGCAACTGTACCTCGTGTTTGTGAAGAAAAATCGGCCCCCAACCCAAACTTCCCCTTCGCGATCACGAGAGATGCTTTGCGATCGCGGAGCACAAGACACTAGACACCAGAAACAACAGTCCTTTGAGTCTAAAAATGGTATGAAGGCTGTCCAAAACTCACCCGAGCCCCTCGGACTCCATACCGAACATGCACACAAGTCTAAGAACATTATAAAAACTCAGTCACATGATCAAAATACAGAAATAACATCTAGAACCATGAATCTGACATCAAAATGCATGAAATTCAAAAGAAAACTCATGAACCTCTAGAATCATAACCAAGCGTCTGAATCCTATCAAACCAACTCCGATTAATACTGAATTATACAGACAAGTTTCAAATAGTAAAACAGATCTATTCTAAGTCCCAAAACTAACGTCCAAACCCGATAACAATAAAGTCAACCTATGGTCAAACCTAAAGAATTTCTAAACATCCAAATTGCCAACTTTCGGCAAAACAAGTCTACTCAACTTAGAGACCTCCAAATTTAATTTCGGGCATACGGCCAAGTTCGAACTCATAATACGTACCTACAAGAATTATCAGAATACTAATTTGGGGCCGTTTATCTAAAATATTGACCGTGGTCAACTCTAACCTCATTTTTAGTTAAAATTTTTATTTTCTTCAAACTTTCACATAAAATCTTTTCGAAAAGCGACACGGACATACATGCAAAACGAGAAACATAAAATGAACCTACAAAAGGTCTCAGATCATGAAAATTAAGGCTAGTACTTAAAAAGACCTACCGGGTCATCACAGAGGAACAATATTTATTACCAAAAATAATGAATTGGACACTCGCAGTAACGAAAAAAGTCTTCCTTACATGGACTAGATATAACGAGTCGGTCGAGTGTTTTGAGTAATTGCGCAATGTTGTCCTATTTGATGGTCTCCGTAGGCTTGTTTAATATTTTGTGACTTATGGGAATTGTTGGTTTGGTTTCGGAAGGTTTGAGAGTGAATTGAAACACATAGTTCCACTTTGAAAAGTTATAAAAGTCGACAAAAGTTTAACCTTTGAGTAGATGACCTCATATTAGTGGTTTGATGGTTCCAGTAGGTTTTTACGTTATTTTTTGACTTGGTAATATGTTTAGATATTGTTTGGAGGTCCCTAGTAGGTTCTGACTTTATTTATCGAAAGTTGGCCATTTGAAGAATTGGAGAGTTCATAGGTTTGACCAGAAGTTGACTTTGCTATTATTAGACTCTAAATGTGACTTTGAGACCTTGGATAACTCCTGATGATTAATATGAACTTGTGTGCAAAGTTTGGTCATAATCCGGAATGTCTAAATTTGATTCGGATGCTTTTGGAAAAGTTGGAAGTTAAGAAATGTATTTTGATCTTCGATTCATGATTTTGATCTTATTTGTGGTGTATCGAATCTTTGGATAAGTTTAAGTTAGGTATATAAACTTATTGGTATGGTTGGATGGGGGTCCGGAGGACTCGAATGTGTTTCGGGATGGTTCCGAACATCTTGGTGTTATGGTCGCATCGACAAAGGGGTTGGTGCTGGTAATTGGTCGCACATGAAATTGAACGTGCGTAGGTGCGTATGGCGCATCTGCAAAGGCCATGACTGGTGATGGACCTCTCAAAATCAGAGATTGAGCGCTCCTGAGTTGGCCACACCTGTGCATTTATGTTGTGCCTTTGATGTTGCAGATGCGCATGTCTTTCCGTAGATGTGGAGAAGGAGCCGGGGCGGAGAGCTCGCAGATGCGAGGCTTGGGTTGAAAATATGAAGGCCACACATACGGCTTAGTAAGCGCAGGTGGGAAATGCATGGCAGACCCTTATATTTCAAGGTTGGCTTATGTTTTACCATTTTTGAAATTTGGAGCTCGGGGAGAGGTGAGTTTTTAGGAAATTTTACTACTTTGAGGGTAAGTAATTTTTACCTATATTTGATTATATATCTTGATTACTCATGAATTTCTACTCCGAAATCATGAAATTTCAAAGAGAAATTTGGGGTTTTGTCTACAACTTAAGGGGGTATATATTGGGGGATGTGAGGATCGATTTGGACTCGAATTTAGAATCTAATCATATGTTTGATCTCGTGGAATTATGGTTAGTTGGGATCTATTCCTGGACTCAGATTTTGACTATATGGGCCTGAGTAGATTTTTGTTGACATTTTGTGATTTGATTAAAGATTGAAATTTTTCTTTTTGGGATTAATTTTATAGCATTATTTGACTCCTTTTACTAATATTTGACTAGATTCGAGTTCGTTTGGAGGTGAATTTTGAAGGAAAGTTTGTTATTGTTGATTGAAGCTAATTACTTGGTGGAGGTAAGTCTCTTGTATATCCTTGTAAGAGGGAATTCTCTCCATAGGTGATCTTTTTGCTATTTGTTGCTTGATTTAGGTGTTACGTATATGCGAGGTGATGAATGTATATGCATAACTAGAATATGATCTTAGCCAGATAGAGTTAGGCTTATGGTATGCCTTATTTGGAATTTATGAATTACTTATTCATGTTTCTTGGATTCTTTGACTACATGATGACTCTCAATCATGATTTTGAAGCCATGCTAGGGTTATGACTTGTTGATTTGGACATGAAGGGCTTCTATCATTGTGTTGAATTTTCTAATTTAGTCGTAATCATACAATTATCTTTCTCCATTTATGATTTATTAGATATTGGTTTACTTTGCTCTTGTTGATATTATGATCATCCATATTTGAGCTGTTATTAAAGTTGAAATACATGATTAGTCATATCCATCTCTTATTCATGTAAATATTCATCCACATTTTAAGTATTATGTAATGGTGTGTCTTTGTTATATCATTTCATATGCATATTCCTGAGCTGGAAAGTTGGATATTGAGAAAAGTTGAGAATTTTTGCACTAAGGACATCGTGAGTGGATATTAATTATTGATGATATTATGAGTGGATCGGGTTTCACGCCACAATATTATTATGGGTGGATCGGGTTGCACTTTGCGATGGTAATATGATTGGATCGGGTTGATCGCTGCAAAAATATGAAAAGTGGATCGGGTTACACACCGCAATAGAACTTGAATATGGATCTGTCCCTCCGGAGTTAGGTGATTACCCATGTTATTTTGAGCCATATGAGCACAAACACCCAGATTGGTTCTAGTTTGCACTCTTGGCCAATGTCAGATATATGGAATTATACAGTAAGGTATTGATATTAGATTATGAGCATGCATTCGCATCTTATACTCATGAAAACATATATAAATGTTGATTGATTCGTGTCATGATTAAGAAAAGAATTGAGATAACTGATATTGTATTCTATCTCCTTATTTGAAAAGCATGTCTAAGTTCTAGAATTTTTGTGCTTCTACTGTTGGACGTGATTGATAATATCATGCTTTACCCCATAAGTCAAATTATGCTTTCATTTGTACTTTGGACTGATAGTAAGTGTCAATGTCGATCCCTCATTACTACTTCTTTAAGGGTAGACTTAATACTTACTGAGTACCTTAATTTTGTACCCATACTATGCTCCTGCACCTTTTGTGCAGGTTCTGGTGCTTGTATTAATGGTACCCATCGAGATGAGTAGGAGCATATTAGGGGACTTCGTAGTGAGCTTCTTACTTGATCCGATCCGTGGTACATGGAGTTCCCCATTCCTACTTATCTATATCTGTATATGTATTTTTATTTTCGAACATATGTTTTTGTTTAGTTTAGACTATTTACTCTTGTTAGATGCTCATGACGATGTTGTGACACCAGGTCCTAGGAGAGTTTGTGAGACAGTTATGGTCGCGTTTAGACCATGTATTTGATTTATGTAATGTTGATGATACTTTAGATTAACTTTCATTTGTTATTTATATCATTATTAGTTAATGGATTAATAATTGGACTCTATTATTGTTGAGTATTGGCTTGCCTAGCGAGCAGGTTAGACGCTATCATGATCATTGATGGGATTTTGGTTTGTAACAAGTTGGTATCAGAGCTCTAGGTTCTAGTGGTCTCACAAGTCATGAGCAGACCTAGTAGAGTCTGATGAATCGATACAGAAACGTCAGTATCTATCCGTGAGAGGTTGTAGGGCTTTAAGAAATTTCCCTATCTTGATTCCTTATTGTGCGTTGATTATTGTATAATCTGAATTTTTCCCTTCTACGTTTCCTCAAATCGTATGAATGCGTGCTTCAGCAGCAATGGGTGATGGAGAGGAAGTAGCACTGGCTGTAGCCATAGGGAAAGGGTTTGGGGTAGGGCCAAGGCTCCCACCAGGGGTCGTACAGTTTCACCTAGGGGAAGAACACCCATTAGAGCCCAGGAGCATACTACGGCAGTGTCAGTGGATCCACCTACAAATCTCGTGGAGGATCAAATTATTAAGGATTATGTTGAGGATCCAGTTCCAGCTCAGCATCTAGGGGTTTTTTATTGCTGCACCAGTATTTCAGGAGGCCATGGACAAGATGATCATTTTTATTGATGCACTAACTCAGGCTGGAGTGGTTCCAGTGTCCCAAGCCACTTCTCAGGCTAGAGGGCGAGTTCATAACTCTGTCACCTATACTACGGAGCAGGTAGCAATGATGTTTAGACATCGGGAGTATTGCCGATTAGTGACAGGCATCCTATTATAGCAGCTAGACCCGTTGTTATGCATGTTATGTCTTCTGATGGGTAGAAAATGATGGAGAGGTTCTATAGGTTGTATCCCCCACACTTTGATGGTGATGCTTCAGAGGATTCCTAGGACTTTCTATACAAATGTCATTAGATACTTCACAACTTGGGTTTGGTAGAGTCCAATTAGGTGAGCTTCATGACATTTCAGTTGAGAGGGGCAACTAGGAGATGGTTACAAACTTTCTCGAGAAGTACATTCTACATATATGAGGGATGAGTTGAGGGTTAAGTTTGAGCATCTTTAACAAGATTGCATAATTATGACTAAGTATGAGGAGAGATTCATAAAGTTGTCTTATCATGCTGCTATCTTGATCCCCACCGAGGCAGAGAACGTGATGCGATTCACCGAGGGTTTGAATTGTAGCATCAAGATTTTTATGGCTCGAGAGTCAGAGACTGAGACTACTTTCCACCAGGCTGTGGAGATAGCTCGGAGGATCAAACATATTTGTAGTTAAGGGAGAGAGGCTATGGTGAGAGATAAGAGATCTCGTCATTCTAGTAGATTCAGTGGTACCTCTTTTGCAGGCAGATGTCAACTTGGTAGAGGCCATCATGGTGCACCAGCTTATTCTGCACAACATGTAGCCCATGGAGCAGCAACTCGGTCTTCTTTAGCACTCCAGTTCCATCATCCTTTAGTGCTCTTCCTGTGAATTTGTGACGTTTTTCGTCTATTCAGTGTTATTTTAGTGGATATTCAAGCCATTAGGGGTAAGTTCAGGCTCAGTAGCCTCTCAACCAAAGGTTGTTATGAGTGTGGGGGGTTTTGTCATATGAAGAGGCATCACCCCAGGCTTGTTAGGGACGCAACTCCACAAATTTTTCAGTCAGTGGTTCTCACACCAGTTGCTCTATCCACTTCCTAGTGACCTAGACGGGGGAGGATATGCATCTAGAGGTCACACTAGTAGAGGGGCCAGGAAGGCGGAGGTTAGACTGGTGATGGTCAGGCTCATATTGTGCTTTCCTGGGTAGACCCAAGGCGGTGGCCTCGGATGTTGTAATCACATATATGATTTCGATATGTCATAGAGATGTTTTTGTATTATTTGATATAGGGTCTACCTATTCGTATATGTCACCATATTTCTATTGGGGGTATGAAACTAATGTTGATTCTTTGTTGCTGCACATGATAGATTTTGATGTGATTTTTGGTATAGATTGTCTATCTCTGTACCATGCTATTCTTGATTGTCATGCTAAGAGTGACGTTGGCTATACTGGGATTACTAACGCTGGAATAGAAGGATTCTCTTGGGCATACCCCTAGTAGGGTGATTTCATTTCTAAAGGCCCAACAGACGGCTGAAAAGGGGTATTTAGCATATTTGACTTTTGTTAGAGATACTAGTGTTGAGACCTGTACTATTGATTTCGTCCTAGTAGTGACGGAGTTTCCAGATGTGTTTTCTGCATACCTACCAACAATGCCACCCGATAGGGATATTGATTTTGGTATTGACTTGGTGCTAGGTAATCAACCCATATCTATTCCACCGTATCGCATGGCTCTAGTTGAATTGAAGAAATTAAAGTAGGAGTTGTAGGAGTTATGGATAAGGGATTCATCAGGCCTGGTGTATCTCCTTGGGGTGCACCGGTATTGTTTGTGAAGAAAAATAATGGTTCTATGAGGATGTGCATTGATTATAGGCAGTCGAACAAGGTCACTATCAAGAACGAATATCTATTGCCCCGTATTAATGATTTGTTTGATTAGCATCAGGGTGCTAAAGTGTTTTCGGAGATTGATTTGCATTCAGGCTGCCATCAGTTGAAGATTAGGGCTTCAGACATCCCTAAGACATCTTTCAGGACTCGTTATTAATATTATGAGTTCTTGATGATGTCTTTTAGTTTGACTAATACCCCCGCAACTTTCATGCATTTAATGACCAGTGTGTTTAGCCATATTTGGACTATTTTGGCATTGTATTGATTGGTTATATCTTGGTACATTCCCGTAGTAGGCATGAGCATGTGCAGCATTTGAGGATTATGGTTCAGATTCTGAGAGAGGAGAAGTTGTATACTAAGTTTTCTAAGTGTGAGTGTTAGTTGGATTCGGTGGTATTCTTGGGACACATGGTCTCTTGTAATGCTATCAAGATATACCCAAAGAAAATTGAGGCAGTTCAGAGTTATCCTAAGCCTCTACAGCTATAGAGGTCAGGAGTTTCGTGGGTTTCGCAGGCTACTATTATCGCCTTGTGGAGGGATCTTCATCTATTGTATCCCCATTGACCAAGTTGACTCAGAAAGATGTTCTAGACAGTCTGATGAGTGTGAGGAGAGCTTTCAGAAGCTCAAGACTGCTTTGACTATAGCCGAGTATTGGTGTCGCCCACAGGTTCAGGGCCATACATGGTGAATTTTGATACTTCATGCGTTGGTCTTGGTGCAATATTGATGCAGGATGATAGATTTATTTCTTATGCTTCACGGTAGTTGAAGACTCGTGAGAAGAATTATCATGTTCAATATTTGGAGTAAGCAGCTATTGTGCATTTACTCAAGATTTGGAGACATTACTTGTATGTGTGTCATGTAAGGTTTATGCGGATCATAAAAGTCTTCAACACTTGTTCAAGAAGAAGGATTTGAATTTGAGGTAACGGAGGTGGCTTGATTGCTTAAGGATTTTGATATCACATATTTTATCATCTAGGTAAGCCTAATGTGGTGACAGATGCTTTGAGTAGGAAGGCGGTGAGTGTGGGGCGTTTGGCATGCATTCCAGCTTAGGAAAGGCCTTTGGTTATGGATATCTAGGCTTTGGCTAACAAATTTGTGAGATTGGATATCTCTGAGTCTAGTAGAGTTTTTGCATGTGTTGTTGCACAGTCGTACTTATTTGAGTTCATTAAAGCTCATCAATATTGATAGCATCCTAGGAAGCTCAAATCTATTCAAGGACAAGAATAAAGTTTTGGAATCTCAAAGAGGGCCTTTAACAAGATGTCAAGCTAAAGAGTTGCAAAACAAGGTCATTAGACTTCAAGTGCAAATAAAGAAGTTGTTAATTGGGATGGAGAGCTCAAGGATAAAGGATATGAGTTGTCAAGTTATTATAATTATTTTATGGTCCAAATTCATGTCCAAGAAAAGGTGGATTAGATCCCAAAAGACATCCTCTGAAGAAGGTCCAGATCAGGCCACTATTGGACCTATTTGGAACCTAAAAATGTGTCCAAACTTGCAGCCCAATAAGTCCTACATGAAGCCACGTTTTTATAACATAAAAAGGACTTACTTGCTTCTCAAGAAAGGCTCAATAGGCGTGATAGAAGTTGGGTACAAGTTGGTACCAAGTTTCTTGCAAGTTGCCTTCAAGATTTCCAAGATCCTATTCATGATTGGTTTGGGACTTTCAAGATTCTATCCAAGATTGGTTTTAACTTATTTCCATATATTTTGGTACTAGATTTATTGCTTTCCTAGGTAATTAAGGTTATGTTTTCCTTTTCCTAAGATTGTTGGAGTTACTTTCCAAGATTGACTTGATTTTTATTTTCTAGTATTTTTTCTTTTCCTTCCTAAGGTATTTGGACTTGTTGTCCAAAGTAGTTTAGGACTTTATTTCCTTATTTTTAGGTAGGAATTTCGTGACCCCCTCTCTATATAAAGGGGTATCTTCTTTGTTTTTAGATTTTAGATTATTATAGACAATATCAATAAAAATTGTGAGGTTTTTCTTGCACTCTTGTGTGTGGCTACTCTTGGATTTATTCTTCAACCTTCGAGACTCAACTTAAGGTGGTAAGATTAAACTCTTTCGAAATTTTAGATCACTTCTAGGTATTCAAGAAAGGTGATAAGTTTAGGCTTATTGTTGTTCTTGTTATTCTAAAGGGTCGGGTTTCACAATCTATCTCTTGTTTTTAATTCTCTACCAAAGGCGATTAGTTCTTTGTTAGCTAATTGTTGTTGTTAGGATTCAACTTCAAGAATGGACTTCTTGAATTCAAGAAACTCTTTCTTGAATTCAATCTATCTTTAATTTTCCGTTGTTTGTTTTTGTTTCTTTATTTTCTTTTAGCTTCCGCACGTTTCTTGATTTTCTTTAGTAATTCTTGGACCCCTATCGTATTGTTATCAAATATGATGATCCCTATTTGCTTGTCCTTATGGATAAAATATTGCAGGTGGTGCTAAGGTGGTGGTCATTGGAGATGAGAGTGTATTGCGATTTCAGGATCAGATTTGTGTTCCTAATATTGATGTTTTGAGGGAGTTGATTCTTGAGAAAGCTCATAGATCGAGATACTCTATTCATCTAGGTGCTATAAAGATGCATCGTGACTTAAAGCAGCATTCTTGCAGTGTTTGAATTGTCAGCAGGTCAAGTATGATCATTAGAGATCTGGTGATTTGCTTCAAAAAATAAATATACCGGAGTGAAAGTGGGAGCGCATTACTATGGACATTGTAGTTCGATTACCACAAACCTTGAGGAAGACTCTATTTAGGTCATTGTGGATAGATTGACCAAGTGTGTGTATTCTTTTCCAGTCATGACTTCTTACACTTTAGAGAAGTTGGCTCAGATCTAGATCATAAAGAACATCCATTTGCATGGTGTGCATGTTTCAATCATATCAGATTGGGGGTAGTCAATTCACATCACACTTTTAGAGAGCTTTTCGATGAGAGTTGGGTATGCAGGTAGAGCTTTGTACTGCATTTCACCCGCAGATGTATGGGCTGTCTGAGTGGACCGTTCAGATCTTTGAGGATATGTTGAGAGCCTGTGTTATTGATTTTGGAGGCAATGGGGTCAGTTTCTACTATTGGCGGAGTTTCTTACAACAATAGCTACCATTCAAGTATTTAGATGGCTTCATATGAGGCTTTATATAGTAGAAAGTATCGTTCTCCTATTGGTTGGTTTGAACTTAGTGAAGCCAGTTTGTTGGGTATAGATTTGGTTCGTGATACCTTGGAAAATGTGAAGTTAATTCAGGAGCAGCTTCATACAGCGCAGTCTAGGCAGAAGAGTTAGGTTGATAGGATTTGTGATGTGGCTCTCATGGAAGGTGAAGAGGTTTTTCTTAGAGTTTCTCCTATGAAGGGTGTGACAAGATTTGGGTAAGTTGAGCCCTATGTATATTGGTCCATCTGAGGTTTTAGAGAGATTTGGTGACGTGGCTTACATACTTTCTTTGCCACCTAACTCGTCGGGAGTTCATCTAGTATTTCATATTTCCATGCTTCGGAAGTATCACGAAGACAAGTAACATGTGTTAGATTTTAGATAGGTACTGTTGGATGAGAATCTAGCTTATGAGGAAGATCCAATGTCCATTTTGGATAGGCATATTAGGAAGTTGAGATCGAAAGAGACTGCATCAGTAAAGGTTCAGTGGAGAGGTCATCCAGTCGAGAAAGTGACTTGGGAGACCGAGCATGTCATGCGGAGCATATATCCTTATCTCTTTGGCATTTCAGGTATGATTTTAAATCCGTTCGAGGACAAACGTTTGTTTGAGAAAGGGGGAATGTAACGATTTGGTCAGTTGTTTTAAGTATTTGAGCCTCATTTCCCTATTTGATGCTTTTCGTATGCTTGTTTGATGTTTTATGACTTGCGAGAATGGTTGGTTTGGTTTCGAATGGTTTGGTTTCGAATTAGAACACTTAGTTTCACTTTTGAATGCTCGAGTGAACTCAGATTGTTGACATTTGAGAAGACGACCTCAGATTGTTGATTTGATGGTTCCAACAGGTTCATATGGTAATTTTGGAATTGGGCGTATGTTCAAATTTAGTTTTGGAGGCCCCTAGTAGGTTTTGGTTCTATTTGTCGAAAGTTGGCCATTTGAAGAATTTGAGAGTTTATAGGTTTGATGAGAAGTTGGCTTTCGAGTTATTCGACTTCGATTGTAGTTTTGAGACCTTGGATAGGTGCTAATAATTTGAACTTGCGTGCGAAGTTTAGTTGCAATCCAGAATGTCTCAGTTTGATTCGGACTCTTTTGGATAAGTTGGAAATTTGGAAGTTAAGGAACGGATTTTGATCTTTGATTCTTGATTTTGATGTTATTTGTGGTCTATTGAGTCTTTAGATAAGTTTAAATTAAGTAATGGACTTGTTGGTTTGATTAGATGGGGGCCCGAGGGGCTCAAGTGTGTTTCGAGATGGTTCCAGATCATCTTGGAGTGGTTTGATGATGCTAGTTCAGGTGCGTCGCACCTGTGGTGTTATAGTCGTATCAGCGAAGGGGATGGTGATTGGCTACACTTGCGGTTGGACGTGCGCAGGTGTGTATGGCGCATCTGTGAAATGGATTGCGTGCCTCCGAAGTCCAGGCCTGGTGATGGAGCTTGCAAAAATGGAGATTGAGCGCTCCTGTGCTGGCCACACTTGCGGATTTATGTCGCGCAAACGACGGTGCAGATGTGCATATCTTTGCGCAGATGCAGAGAAGGAGCCGGCGCAGATAGCTCGCAGATGTGAGGTTTGGGTCGCAAAATCGATGACCGCACCTACGGCTTAGTGTGGGCAAGTGCAAAATGCCTAGTAGACCCTTATATTTCGAGGTTCACTAATTTTTCACCATTTTTTAGATTTGGAGCTTGAGAAGAGGCGATTTTTGAGGAGATTTTCGTTACTACCGAGGGTAAGTAATTTTTACTTAGATTTAATTATATATCTTGATTGTCCATGGATTTCTACACTAAAATCATGGAATTTCAAGAGATATTTGGGATTTTTGTATACAAATTTAAAGGGTGTATTTTGGGGATTTCAGGGTCGATTTGGACCCGGATTTAGAATCTAACTACATATTCGGAATTGTGAGGTTATGGGTAGTCGAGATTTACCCATGGACTTAGATTTTGACAATTTGTGCTCGGGTATACTTTTGTTCACTTTTTGGGATTTAACTAAAGATTGAAGCTTTATTATTTCAGATTGATTTCTGTAGCATTATTTGACTCCTTTGAGTAATATTTGATTGGATTCGAGTCATTTGGAGGTGAATTTGAAAGAAAAGACGATTGTTGTTGATTGAAGCTTACCAGTTGGAGGTAATTCTGTTGTCTATCCTTGCAAGAGAAAATTCTCCATATAGGTGATCTATTTTGCTATTTGTTGCTTGATTTAGGTGTTACGTACATTCAAGGTGACGAGCCTATATGCATAGCTAAGTTATGCCTTAGCCAGACAGAGTTAGGCTTATGATATACCTTATTTGGACTTTATGAATTGTTTATTTATGTTTCTTTGATTCTATGACTACATGATAAATCTTAATCATGATTAGAAGCCATGCTAGGGTTATGACGTGTTAATTTGGACATGACGAGCTTCTTTCACCGTTTTGAGCTTTCTAATTTAACCACACTCATACAATTATAATCTTTTGGCTTTAGGATTACTTTGTTCTTATTGATGTCATGATCAGACTTCAGAGTGTTGAATAAGCATATTGAACTGTTATGAAAGTTGAAATTCATGATTAGTCATAGCCAACTTTTATTCATGTAAATATTTGTATGCATTTTTATTATTTATATCCTGCTGCATCTTTATTATATCATTTCATATGCATATTCCCGAGTTGGAAAGTAAGATAACGAGAAAAGTTGAAATTTTTTGCACCAAGGACATTGCGAGTGGATATTGATTATTGATGACATTATAATTGGATCGGGTTACACGGTGCAACAGTGTTATGAGTCGATCGGTTGCACAACGCAACGATATTATGATTAAATTGGTTTGTATGTTACTAAAGTATTATTAATGGATCGGGTTGTACGCCACAATAATGCTTGGATATGAATCTGTCCCTCTAGAGTCAGGTGATTACCTATGTTGCTTTTGGCCTTGTTAGCATAGGCACCTAGATTGGTGCTAGTTTGGGCTCTTGGCCAGTATCATGCATATGAAATTGTGCTGTAAGGTATTGATATTGGATTATGAGCATGCATTCGCAACCTAGACTCATGCAGTGGCTCTTACATATATAAATGTCGATTGATTCATGTCATGATTATAAAATGTATTGAGATAACTGATATTATATTCTATCTTCTTGTCTGAAAAGCATATCTAAATTTCAGAATTTCTGCGCCTCTAGTATTGGACTTGATTGATAATATCATGCTTTAGCCCATGTTCTAATTATGCTTTCATTTGTTTTGGACTGATAGTAAGTGTCAGTGTCAATCCCTCGTTACTACCTTTTCAAGGCTAGACTTGATAATTACTGAACATCGTAGTTTTATACTCATACTACACTTCTGCATCTTTTGTGCAGGTTCTGAGGCTGGTATTAGTGGTACCCATCGAGCTGAGTAGGAGCATATCAGGAGACTTTGTGGTCAACTGCTTACTTGATCTGATCCGCAGCACATGGAGACCCTCTTCCCTACTTATCTATATTTGTCTATGTATTTTTATTTTCGGACATATGTTGTTGTTCAGTTGAGTCTATTTACTCTTGTTGGATGCTCATGATGATATTGTGACACCGGTCCTAGGGAGAGTTTGTGAGACAGTTGTGGTCGTGTTTAGACCCTATCTTTGATTTATGTAATCATGATGATATTTGAGATTAATTTTACTTTGTTATTTATATCATGACTTAGTTAATGGCTTAATAATTGAACTATATTATTGTTGAATATTGGCTTGCTTAGTAAGCAGGTTAAAAGCCATTATATTTATTGGTGGAATTTTGTGTCGTGGCATTAGAATTGTCTAATGCTACTCCTTAGGTGGACTACAATTGTTAAATGTTGTATGTACCCTTTGTGAGTTCAAAAAACTAAAAGCATATTAAGGTTTGTGTGTGTTGAGAATCAAACCTGAGTTTTCTTTGTAACTATGACTCTACTTAACCACTAAGCTACACTACATTACTATGTCAAGCAGGTTTATTTTTACATACATGTATGATTTCATCTATAACTTATACATGTAAATAGTAAAAAAAGTTCTAAAGCGGGTTCAGTTACCCTTTTTACCCAATATAGGTCCGCCCCTAACTACTACAAGTTATTGTTAAATACGTAATGAAAATTCTAAAAGTAAAATATCTTAAGGTTTATAAGATGGATGATCTAAGGAATGGTATGCCTGTGCGAACATCACAGATTCACATTGCACAAGCGTGTATGGAAAATGCACCATTTATGAAATGTTACCGATATAAGACTTTACCTTTCTAATGGGCACACTGGACACTTTTTCGGCCAAATACAATTCCCTGGTAATTTAACAACAACAATAAACCTAGTGAAATATTACAAGTGGAGTTTGGAAAAAGTAGTGTATGCAAACCTTACTTCTACCTTGTGCATGTAGAAATGTTATTTTCTGTAGACCCCCGACGCAGCATAATCGCAGCCATAAAGCAAACGAAATAATATAATGAAAAAGGACATGAAAAAAGCAGTAACAACTGCAAGATAATAACAAAAGTGAAGCAGAAGCAACATCAGATAGATATAGACAACCAAGAATAAGACTAAATAAAAGTAACACTAAGACTAACAGTAAAAACAGACAGAAAGCCCTACTACCTACTAACCTTCAATCCTAATTCTCGACCTCCATAACTTTCTATCCAGGGTCATGTCCTCAGTAAGCTGAAGAAGCTTCATGTCCTACCTAATCTCCTTTCCCCAATACTTCTTTGACCTCCATATACCTCTCCTTATACCTCCCATAATCAACCTCTCACATCTCTTCACCGGGGCGTAGTACAACTCCTCTTCACATGCCCGAACTATCTCAGCCTCCCTTTTCGCATCTTATCCTCCATAGGGTCCATCCCACCTTTTCCTGAATATATACATTCCTGACTCTGTATCTTCTAGTATGCCCACACACCCATCTCAGCATCCTATGTTTTGCTACTTTTTTCTTCTAGACATGAGGTTCTTGACTGGCCAATATTCCGCTCCGAACAACATAGTCGGTCTTACCACTACTATGTAGAATTTACCTTAAAAGTTTTAATGGTACATTTTTATCAGACAAAACACCGTCCATAAGCCTATATTTATTCATCTTGCTCCAATACAGTGTGTGATATCATCGTCAATCTCCCCGTTTTCTTGGATAACTAGCTCCGGATACTTGAAACTTTTTCTCTTGGAGATGACTTGAGCTTCCTGAGTAGTCATCATTGAACTTGCATTCCATATATTCAGTTTTAGTTCTTCTCAACTTAAAGTCATTGGAATCTAGGGCCTGTCAACAGACTTCTAGCCTAGCATAAACAATGCCTTGCATTTTGTCAATAAGTACGATGTCATCTGCAAATAACATGCACCATAGAATCTCCCCCTGGATATGTCGCATCAATACATCCATCGCCAAAGCGAATAAGAACGGGTTGTTAGCTGACCCCTGGTGTAACCCCATCATGACTAGGAAATATCTCAAATCTTCTTCTACTATCCTTACCCAGGTCTTAGCCCGTCATACATGAATCGCCCTATTGTGCGCTATAAGAATACCTCTAGTCTCCAAGCACCTCCATAGGACTTTCCTTGGAACTTTGTTATGCGCTTTTTCCAAATCAATGAATACCATATGTAAGCCCCCATTTCTCTCCCTATACTGCTCCACCAACCTCCTTATAAGATGAATGGTTTCAGTAGTCGATCGCCTCAATATAAAGCCAAACTGATTCTCGAAAATCGAAACACACTTTCTCACCCTCATCTTAACCACCCTCTCCCAAATTTTTTGTAGTGTGCTTAGCAACTTGATACTCCTAAAGTTATCACAATTTTGGATATCACCCTTGTTCTTGTATATCGGAATTATCGTACTCCACCTTTATTCATCGGGCATTATAGATCCTAAGGATGACATTAAATAGCCTAGTGAGCCACTCTAAGCCTGCCCTCCCTATGCTCTTCCAAAAGTTCACTGGAATCTTGTTTGGCCAGTCGCTCTTCTCCTGTTTATCTTATGCAATGCCTTCTCAACTTCCTCAACCTTAATACAACTATAATATCCAAAATTATGACGACTCTTAGGGTGCTCCAAATCATCCAATACAATGTTCTTTTTTTCCTCTTAATTTAAGAGTTTATGGATCCCTGGAAATTTTCAATTTGTTAATACTATTAATCATAATTTTAAATGTTGACTAGCCAATTTGTGTTCAACCTTTAACTATCAATCATACGAATCACACATTTAGTCATAGTTCGAAGAAGTTGAACATATTAGTCTATTTAAATCGATTTTGACACCTCTAAATGTGACCGTAGATTGGCGGGTAGTTGTGTCTAGTTCATTTCAACTTTCTAGTGTGGACAGGGTTTGGCTAGATTTGGAAGCAATATTCCAATCAGTATTTTGTGGTCATGATCTTTATTCTAATTTTGGCTAAAGTATAAGTTTTGCAGTAAATGGTCCTCCGTCTAGTTTAGTTAATTAGTAGCAAATGACGTCCACTTTTACTTGATTAACAAAAATTCTCAAAATTTGATTCAAGTTCAATTTGCATCATTTAGAAGAAATATAATGCGACAAATAATTCTGGAATGTTCAATAAAACGAATTAAATTGTATTAGTAAGCAGTGGCCTTAAGAAAATTAGTGTTCCCTCCTTCTCTTATATATAAATAGCATTTGAAAGAATTACTTATTTATTACTATATTAGTAGAAGTATAAAGTAACACCGTAATTGAAAAGCATGTGTAGATCAGTTTGCATAGTGCAGGGGCAAATTAACCCCTTCCCCTCTAAAATAAGGCAACCTGGAAATTAGGAAATAAAGAAATGGAGATAACGGATAAATTTGGATGGAGGTGAAAGAGAAGGGTAGACTTGGACTAAAACTCTGGTCCCCTCTCAACCATGGACCAGGGACCATCTAGGCTCAATTTGTGTGAATATAAATTGTAAAAATTTAGTATGGCACCCTATTTGGTTGCCCCCACTTAACTTGTAACCTGTTCTAAAAAAAATTTAATTAGTATCCAAAGTATAGATAAATTCAAGTCTTTTCCTCCTCTTTCTTCTTAGTTGTTGTGAAAGCAAAGGCGATGGTAAATTTACATGGTGTTTGTGAGCAGATTTTAAGGTGATTTATGATATTTTACAGTAGTGAGCTGTTGTAGTGCTACTTTCTTTGCTACTGTTTAGGATTTGTTGTTCTTCTTCCTCTTCTTCTTAATTGCAAAATGAGTTTGTAATTAGATTTGTTATTGTCTTGACAAATTGACGATTGAGGTTTATTTTTTATTATATTTGGAGGTTATGTTTCAAATTTGATCTCATTTGGAATAAATTTAGATGTTGAATCGTGTGTTGGACGGTTAAAATTCAAATTGGTGCATGAAAATATTTATTACACTTCAGACCTAGTTGGCTTAAGTTAATCTTAAGTGAAAATTTTGTACTCTAAACTTAATTGGCCTCAAGTACATTACACCTCAGACTAAATTTCTTTTCTTCAATTTCAGCCCCGATAAGTCTGAAATTGATCCTAAAGTGAGTAGACTTATAAATTTTTGTGCAAAGTGATAATTTCAATGGTAACCCCAAAGCTGGATGTAAATGCAAATGCCCCATATAAGCCCAGATCAACTCCGGGCTGTCACATCCATTCCCTTCTAAGGCCCTACTAGGATAGTAACAATTCAACCCAACTCAGGACAAAGATGTTGTGTACAAGCTCAACAGTTTGTACAAAATTTTACTTTATGCCTCTTCTCTGGTCCCCATTAGCATGTGTTAAATGGCCCCCGACTAACACT
The DNA here is from genome assembly GCF_000390325.3 of Nicotiana tomentosiformis. Lineage (NCBI taxonomy): Eukaryota > Viridiplantae > Streptophyta > Magnoliopsida > Solanales > Solanaceae > Nicotiana > Nicotiana tomentosiformis. The sequence continues at coordinate 83,940,062 of NC_090818.1, forward strand.
TTTTTCTGTTCCTATTTTTTCCCTCATCTTTTTTTTTTCTTTTTGTATCACATAATGATAATTTGATGTTAAATTCAAATATAACCTGGTTATCAATTTTACGAGTTTGCATTATCCAAATTTGTATACCTAACATATTGATTGGCTGAATTTCTCTATCAGCTTGGCCCTTATCGCGTCATGCTGGTCAAATGACCACCTTCCCTCCCTTCCCCCACCCCCACTATGAGTTTTGAGGGTTGTGGAGCTTGATTAGGTATGATTTGATTAAACAATTAATTTTTGAACTAATCCTTATTTATTAAGTTTGGTTTGGTAGATAAACTGATGTTCAATTCTCATTATTCTTGTGTGGCGTAATGTCAATTAAATAGATTTTTAATTTGATTATCATAAAATTTGATTTGCATCTAATGTTCATAGCGTTTAAAAAAGAAGATGATTTACACCCTTTGGCACGATTGGATTGCTTCAATCACTATTACTTCGACAAGAGTAACTAGTCCAAGTTAAGAGAAGACCAATTCTTTTTTTATGTAAAATGATTAAAGTGTCCCGTGTCTGTCTAAAGTGACTGAGGTTAAAATTTCATTGAGGAGATTCAAAACGATGCACACATAAAAAAATTATTTATACATACAATATAATTTTTCCCAAAGCGATACAATCGAACTCCTTTGGTAAACAGAGCTCCGTCACTGTCTGTCAACACATCAAAGATGCATATTTGCCTTGAAGTTTCGTTTATATTTAGCTAGATTTACTCAACTAATATCGAGAAGTTCGATATTTCAAGATAGGTTATATTGTTTGTTGGTTAATAACGCTAGCATGACCATGAAACAGAAATTATTAACTGAGCAGGACTAAGGGTGTGTTTGGTACGAACGATTTTTTAATTTTTTCATATTCGGTTGGCTTAAATGTTTTGAAAAACATTTTCCTCATGAACTCATTTTCCTTCAATTGAAGGAAAATGTTTTCCCTATTAAGAGAAGGGAAAATATTTTCCAAAACTCTTTTTCAACCTTCCCCGCCCTATTTTCCATCCCCACCAACCCTCACCAACCCACCCCCACCCCCTACCCTGAACCTCACCACCCTACCCCTACCCCCACCTTAAATAGAAATATTATTAAGAGTACTTCTTGTAATGTTGTAGATATAATACTTTCTTTTTCATTTCAACAAAATGAGTATTTTTTTTTCATGATGCCAAAAGTGTTTTCTTTCGTTTCAACCAAAAAAAAAAGTACTTTCTTTTCATGATGTAATCATTTCAACAAAATGAATATTTTCTTTTCATGATGTATAAAAAATATTTTCTTCCATTTCATCAAAATGATGTATTAAAAAATATTTTCTTTCTTTTTAGTAAAATGATCTAGTAAAAAATATTTTCTTTCATTTCAACAAAAAAAAAGTACTTTATTTTCATGATGTATAAATAGTATTTTCTTTCATTTCAAAAAAAAAAAAATACTTTTTTTCATGATGTATAAAAAGTAATTTCTTCCATTTCAACAAAATAATGTAGTAGGAAGTAATTTCTTCCATTTCAACAAAAACAAATACTTTCTTTTCCTGATGTATAAAAAGTACTTTATTTCATTAAAAACAAAATAATGCAATAAAAAATATTTTCTTTCATTTTAACAAAATGAGTACTTTCTTTTCATATTGTAGAAAGAGTACTTTTTTTTCACCCAAAAAAGAGTATTTTCATTTAGTTATGGAGCACCAATTTAACGTTGTTTTTGCTAAAAAGGTAAAGCAACACATTAGTCCCTTTGGGTTTGTGTGAATTTTTAAAAGAATAATAAATTCTTTGAAGAAAATAAAGTCCTGAAAACATTGGGTATGTTTAGGAGGTGGGGTGGGGGGGAGGGGAGAGCATAAGAAACATGAGAATTTGGGGAGAATAGGGGTAAGGAAAGTAGCATAAAAAATTATTTTCCTAAAAAAAAAATTCTACTCTCTAACCAAACATTAGAAAATATTTTCCGAAAAAAGTTTTTCACTCACCAACCAAACAAGAGAAAATGAGTGATAAAATCACTCATTTATCATGAAAATATATTTTCCTTCATACCAAACACACCCTAAGAGTGATTATTTTTCCTTAGCTAACTAGTTCCATGTGCTAAGCTAGCTAAAACTGCGCCAGGTGGATACATGCTTCATTTTTGTCGATAAACAAATATTAGACTGAATTGTTGGTTCAGACAAAGAATATTGAATTGAAACGTCTATATGTTACATTTCAAATTTCATCAAGGTCGTGATGTCACCTAATACTGCTGATTAGCGAACCAGTCAACCAATACCATAATCATATTATACTTAGATAACCATAATAATGAAGTATAAGAGTAATCATAGATGAATAATGTCAAATTTGATACAACAAAAAAATTATTACTACGATCCTCCAAAACTGATAGTACAAGTCATGAGCAACTAAAGACGGAATAATACTAAATACATTATTGTCCAAAATAAAAGGTAAAGATAAATAAAAATAGAAGGTGATTCCAGAAGCTGCAAATCCAAATATGGCAACTCACCACAAAATTTTCAAGTATCAACTCCTACAATATCTCTTGGGCCCCACTAGTACTAGAATAAAATTTTCACAAAAAAGTGTAGAAGTATATCATGAGTACGAAATTAACGTATACTTCATAAGTATAATGACCCGACCGGTCATTTTATGTATTTGAGCCATGTTCCCTTATTTGATGTTCTTCGTAGTATGTTTGATGTTTGATGATTTACAGGAATGGTTGGGGTTGGTTACGAAAAGGTTTGAGAGTGATTGGAACATTTAATTTATTTTTGGAAGCTTAAGATGTAAGAGTTGACCAACATTTGACTTTTGAGTAGACGACCTCGGATTGGTGTTTTGATACCACCAATAGATTCATGTGGTGATTTTGGATTTAGGCATATGTTCGAATTTGGATTTGGAGGTCCCTATGATGTTTCAGCTCTATTTGCCGAAAGCTGACAATTTGAAGGTTTAGAGAGTTCATAAGTTTCACTGGGAGTTGACTTTGATGATATCAGATTCGGATTATTATTTCAAAACCTAGAATAGGTTCGTTTAGTCATTTAAAACTTGTGTGCAAAGTTTGGGTATAATCCATATTGGTTAGTCTTGAATCAAACGCTTAATTTGATGTTTGGAAGTTCTTGAACTTAAGAGAAGTTCAACTTGTGTTTTGATCTTCGATTCATTGATGTGATGTTATCATATGTATTGGAGGCTTTGAATAGGTCCGGGTAGTATTTATGGACTTGTTCGTACGATTGGACGAGGTCCCGGGTGGCTCGGGTGAGTTTCAGACCACCCCGAGTACTTTTGGAGTTGCAGATTTTTGCTGGTATCAGGCCCTTCATCACAATCGCAGAGGAGGGTCGTGATCACGTAGTGTATTTTGGAGATAGGGAGGCTTTCTTTACATTTACGACAGGGGTCGCATTCCTATTGGTTGGGGGACTTGCTCTCTACTCCATGAGGGTCACATTCACGATAGAGAGCTGAGAGCTGGAGGATTGGCTTCGCGTTTGCGAAGGGCTGGTTGCGATCGCGTAGCCCAGGCAGGATGGTCATTGCGTTCGCGAGGGAGGTTCCTCCAATGCGAAGCATTATTTTTTGGGCAAAAGCATTCGTGCTTCGCGAATGCTAGGCACGTGCCACATTCGTGAAAGGTATCCCTGGGCAGAACATTTAAGTCATCTATTTTGGGATTTTAGCCCATTCTTTTAAGATTTGAACCCTAACTTGGGAGAGGCAATTTTGGCTTGGAGATTTTCATACAAGACTTTAGGATAAGTGATTTCTACTCATTTTTGTTATTATTTCAAGAATTTACATGGTTTATTGATACCCAAAACATGAAATTTTGAGGAAAACTTGGGGTTTTTTCTACAACTTAAGAGAGTAAAAATTGTGGTTTTGAGTATGATTTGTACTTCATTTTCGAATCTAAACACATATTTAAACTTGTGAGGTTATAGGTAGTCGGGATCTACCTCTTGACTCGAATTTTGACCATATGGTCCCAGGTTGAATTTTGTTGCCTTTTGGAGAATTGAGTAAAGATTGAATCTTTATTGTTTGGAATTGATTCCTATAGCTTTATTTAACGTTATTGAATTGTTTTGGCTAGAATTGAGCCGTTCAGAGACCGATTTGCGAGGGAAGGCATTTTTGGAATATTGATTTTACTCATTTGAAGTAAGTATCTTATCTAGCCTTGGTTTGAGGGATTAGTTGCTTGAATTATTGATGATTCCTACGTACCAATGGTGACACACATGCAGGGGATGAGAATGTGTGCATGCACCGAGTTTTATCCATGTTCGGCATAGTTCATAGGTTGTGTTATTCCTTATTTTGGATACTGTGCTTCTTGCTATCATGCTTCATATATTTGTACCCCTTCGTAAACTTCTTGAATCATGCTAGAGATCATGTGTATGTTAATTTCTTGTTCAAACATGATAATTATTATTATTTTGTAGCGTATCCGCCTAATCTTAGCTGTGGTAGCACACTTCGTACATGCATACACCTTAGCATGCTATTTTTTACCAGTCCATAAGTATGTGATTTGATATCTATTGTTAGTATATATGTATTCTTGTGTATGCTTTTTGTGTGATGGACTGAATTGACAGCACGTGAGTGGTCCGTGTGGGTTGAGTTATGATAGCACGTGAGTGGTATGTGCAGTTGTTATACTTTGGCACATGAGTTATCCGTACAGCGTGTGGATAAGGATCCATCTCTTTAGGGTCGTTCTCTCATATTCCTCTCTTGATGACGTACACGCGGTACGAGAAAAATTGCTCAGTGTTTGGTTTTTGTGTATCTTCACTATATGCAAACACCTTGGGTGTTTATATGATCCTATATCTTTTCCATATGCTAGTTTTGGAATGTATACATGCCTCTTTATGCATATCTTCTTTATATGTTGCTTTGGCTGAAGAATGAAGGCACGATACATATCTTATCTATATGTTAACATGCGCACATTGACTTGATTATTTATGCATATCTTCTCTATATGCAAATGTTGATAATTAATTGGTGATAGACGCATATCTTCTCTATATGCTGAGCTGTTAAACTATTATAAGACTTGAGCACATCTTCTCTATGTACACTGATTGTTTGTACCTATATCTCATGCTTCGATTTTGGTACCGTTGATATGTACTTGCATATTTATAAGTTGAACAAGTGGTTATGTGAGTATCATTGGTAATTCTTGCCACTACCTCGCCGAGGTTAGTCATGATACTTCCTGAGTATATAGGGTTGGTTGTACTCAATATACATTCTGCACTTAATTGTACAGATTCAGGAGTTAAACCCCAGCTGGGCATTGTGAGCTGAGTTGTTGTTGTGCTGTTGAGACCTAGATAGAGCTGCTTCTCGATCGCAGTCCCTGGAGTCTCTTCCAATCTTTCCTTACTGTTGTTGTTGTTGTTGTTGTTATTGTTGTTGTTGTTATTGTTTTTGATATTATTTTTGTATTTTTGACTTGTATTCGTAGTATAGAGCTCATGACTCAGTATTACTAGTTTTTGGAAATTATGTAATGATTTAACATTTTCTATGGTTATTTATATTTCAGACTTATTTATTCTATAGTTTGTTATTATGTTTCATTATTGTTTTATGATTGTCTTGCTTAGCAAGTGGGTTAGGTGCCATCATGACCAATGGTGATTTTGGGTCGTGACAAGTTAGTATCTGAGCCTAGGTTCATAGGTTCCACGAGCCAAGAGCGAGTCTAGTAGAGTTTTGCGGATGTAAGCATCTGTACTTATCTTTGAGAGGCTACAAAACCGTTAGGAAAACTTCCCTTTTTTCATTCTATATCGTGTCGATTTGTTTATTCTGGAGCTTAAATCTTTGTTGTTCTATTCACTCACAGATGGTGAAGGCACATTCTTCTAGTACAGCTGGGCAGGCTCTAGTACCCCAGGCTAGAGCCGTGAGAGGCCGTGGCTGAGGTAGAGGCCTAAGAGGGGCACACATCGCAGTTAGAGGCCCTCCTAGAGCAACCACGATGGAGCCACCAGTAGCTCCTGGAGGAGCAGATTCTTGATTATGTTGAGCCGGTGGGACCAGATCAGGCTCCAGAGGGACCTACTGCTACATCTAGAATTCAAGAGACTTTGGCTCAGATTTTGAGCATGTATACGAGTTTGGCTCAGATGAGTATGGTCCATATTGCTCAGCTACCTCACAGTCTGGGGGAGGAGCCCAGACTCCCGCTGCACATACACCAGAGTAATTGACTCGTGGTTATCAGACACTTGAGGTTCTGCTAGTGCAGCCAGTCGTTGTGGTGCAGCCCGAGATTAGACCATCCTTGACTGCTGTGGAGCAAAAGAGGCTAGAGAGATTTCAAAGACATCATCCTCATCATTTCAGTGGAGAGCCTACTAATGAAACATTGGGTTTTCTTGATTAGTGTCATCGGATTCTACGTACTTTAGGTCTAGTGGACTCAAATGGGGTTAATTTTACTACCTTCCAATTGTCAGGGCCAGCATACAGGTTGTGACAGACTTTTGAGTAGGTGACGAGCTAAAACATAACACAAAATTATGCTCGCTAGTCGAATATAGTATAGATAATATCGTATCCACAGGGATTTGATTTAAACAGTGTTTTCCTAGCTTCTAGTTTAATTACTATCCAAGATGATCAACAATTTAAATTTGTGTAACTTAAAACTAAAATTAACTAAAAGTCTAACTATTGGCTAATGAAAATTGCAACAAGAATAAGCAAGAAGATATCAAAGGGAGAAAATAGATGTTGATTGGATAGGTGTAAGATACTTGTTTGGGAATTAACTCTAGTCAATTCACTTCTAAGGTTCAAGTGAGTCTCTTGAATTTACTAAATTATTAATTCAACATTTAGTAGAAACTCCTCTCTCGATTAAGTCTCAACCTCATAATATAAACTAAGTTAAGCTCAGTGAAGATATGCAAGAATTCGTAGTGGATTAGTCTTTAGGAGAACCTCTTTCGATTAACCTCCTAACTGGGTCTAAACAATAATTCAACTAGACTCTTTTAATTACTGAGAAGAATCAACGAATTAAACCAACAAGATAATGCAAAACATAACAAATTATGCCTCTTTCGATTACATAAAATGTGAATATGTATACAATAATAAAAATACCCAAAATGATTCAATACATAAATCTAGAGTTAATATCCACAAACAATTCTTAAAATACCAAATCCATCAATCCATATGGAAGAATTACTCCATGGATATGGAGAAATTCATCACAATTAAGTTTAAGTCAAAGGAAAGTATAAAACATCCAAACCCTTGTCTTGAGTGAGGATGAATGGTGAAATCCTTGTGCTCTTGCTTTTCCCTTTTCTCCTTAGCTTCCTTAGGTCTAAATTATGTCAAAAAGTCCTCAAAATACCATTTTCCATGTATATATACCAAGTAGGGTCGGTCCCAAATAAATACATCTTATCCTACCGCAGGACGTGCGCGGCCGCGCACTTTTTACCCTGTTCTGCCTCATATGAGCGCCCAATGCGCAACCAGTGCGTGGCCACGCATGTGGGTGGCGTTATTTTGGGAATTTGGGAAAAAGTAAAACACAAAAGTCGTATCCCTTTAATATAGCTTTCCAAAGATATATTGTGCAGACCAAACGGAGTTCCGAGCAAAAAGTTATGTTCATTTTACTTGACACTGCGCAATATGCCTGCTCGATTCTTCGTTTCGTTGCACTATAATCCGTTGATCCCCAAACTCGATCCCAACTTAATACTTGGGCTTTTAATAAGACTACAAAGCTCCATAATAGCTTGAATTCATTCCATAACATCTACATAGATCGGAATCACTCCAACAAGGCATAAAATACATAATTAGTGCAAAATACTAGCAATTAAAGCTCCAACTCAATTAAAGTGCAGTAAATTAGAGTGAGATAAGCAACTAAAACATGAGATTATAGTCTACCATCAACACCCCACACTTAAACCATTTCTCGTCCTCGAGCAATCAAACTACACTTCATAATGGCACGACCTTCTTAAACAACTCTCATAACTCATAATACCAAGAATATTTAAGATAGACTAAGCACAATAGTGTAACATCTTCACCTCAAGAATTGACTCACAAACACCACGCATTATTCACAATTTGCTCACTTACTCTAATATAGAGGTCAACGACATTACCTTTCCTTCATGAATCAAGTGCCCTCACACAACAAAAGAGATTAGTTCCACACAACATAAATATTTATAACAATCAGGAGCTCAAGATAGAAAAAATTCACTCATTCTCAGAAACAACATTCATATGCCACAAAAGATGAATCATAAGATTGCCCGTAGTGTACTACTCTACTAATTGAGCTCATTCAGTCAAGGATCAAAGAGGACTTTCATTGGTTGTAATGTAGGCTGCGAGACGGGTAGGATATATTTGGATATAAGAGTGACTACACCTCCCGAAGCACTTTAATACATACAATTTAACATTCAAAACCCCACACTTATGTCAAATCATACTCCACTTTAACATCAATATGCATTAACTCCCTTATTCTTTAAGAGCAATTACATCAAGAGTTACCACTTTCACAATAATACAAATATTGTTTTTCTTTCTTTTTCAATTCAAGTGGCACTTACTTTTTTCAAAACAGTGCACCTTTTTCCTTATTTCATTAGTTCCACTCAAAAGCCAAACCAACCACCCTACACTTCAACTTTTACAAAGTTCATACAATTTCAAGTGCTCACGAGAGGTAAAAGGTTCAAATAGATGGTCAATTCAAACAAATGGGTAAGGCTTGTAATTTGGTTGCCAAAAAATAGGATTACAGGCTCAACGGGGTTAACTACGATACATAACAAGTTGGTGGGTAAACTATATAGCTGGCTCAACATAGAAACGCTTATATCACTTTCAAGACTGAACAAAACTACTATTTCGCTTTGCAAACACACGGGGCAAGTTCTAGACATCAAATGCAATGCACAGAATCATACAAACCTCACACACACATGGAACATAACTCACTTAGGATTGATTTATCAAGACACTCTAGTCAAAGAAGTTAAGATCATACACTTTAAGTTACTTATACAAGAGTCAAAAACCGAGCCTAAGCGTCACAACTAAAGCACTTACTATTCTCAAGGCATAACAAAGTCAAGAGATATTTTTTCCATTTCAAACCATATCATAAGGTTTCCTAAGCCTAAAAATAAAAATCTAACTGCACCTGGTTCAAACAAAACCCTTGGAAAAGAACCGCGACACAAAGAAAAACCAAGGGGTAATTAATACACTAACTACAAAAGAAATCTTTTTGTCTTTTTATTTCGACTTAATTCCCTCAAGAAACCCGTCGAATGATATCCATTGTCGTGAAAATTCAAAAAATTTAAAATTTTAATGTTTTGTTTCAATTTATTCTATCTCTAACTACTAAAATTAACAAAAATTAAATTACATATACATACAACATAAAAATATGCGTTCTGTTGGGCATTTGGAAAAAGATAAAACACAAGAGTTGTAGCCCTTTTAAATAGCTTTCCAACGATATATTGTGAAGTCCAAACGAAGTTCCGACCAAAACGTTATGTGTATTTTACTAGACAGTGCGCAATATGCCTGCTCGATTCTTCGTTTCGTTCCACTATCATCCGTTGATCCCCGAACAAGATCCCGACTTAATTCTTGGGCTTTTACTTAGACTTCAAAGCTCCAGAATAGCTTGAATTCATTCCGTAACATCTACATAGATCATAATCACTCCTACAAGGAATAAAACACACAATTAGTGTAAAACACTAGCGATTAAAGCTCAACTCAATAAAAGTGCAATAAATTAGAGTGCAATAAGCGACTAAAATACAAGATTATAGCCTACCATCAACACCCCACACTTAAACCATTCCTTGTCCTCGAGCAATCAAACTATACTTCATAATGACACGACCTTTTTAAACAACTCTCATAACTCATCATACCAAGAATATATAAAATAGACTAAGCACAATAGTGTAACATCTTCACCTCAAGAATTGACTCACAAGCACCACGCATTATTCACAACTTACTCACTTACTCTAACATAGAGGTCAACGACATTACCTTTCCTTCATGAATCAAGTGCCCTCACATAACAAAAGAGAGTAGTTCCACACACCATGAAAATTTAGAACAATCAGGAACTCAAGATAGAAAGAATTCACTCATTCTCAGAAACAACATTCATATGCCAAAAAACATGAATCATAAGCTTGCCCATAGTGTACTACTCTACTAATTGAGCTCATTCAGTCAAGGATCAAGTAGGACTTTAATTGGTTGTAATGTAGGCTGCGGGACGGGTAGGATATATTTGGATATAAGAGTGACTACACCTCCCTAAGCACTTTAATACCTACAATTTAACATTCAAAACCCCGCACTTATGTCAAATCATACTCCACCTTAACATCAATATGCATTAACTCCCTTATTCTTTAAGAGCAATTACATCAAGAGTTACCACTTTCACAATAATACAACTATTGTTTTTCTTTCTTTTTCAATTCAAGTGGCTCTTACTTTTTCAAAACAGTGCACCTTTTTCCTTATTTCATTAGTTCCACTCAAAAGCCAAACCAACCACCCCACATTTCAACTTTTACAAAGTTCATAAAATTTCAAGTGCTCACGAGAGGTAAAAGGTTCAAATAGATGGTCAATTCAAACAAATGGGTAAGGCTTGTAATGTGGTTGCCAAAAAATAGGATTACAGGCTCAACGGGGTTAACTACGATACATAACAAGTTGGTGGGTAAACTATATAGCTGGCTCAACATAGAAACGCCTATATCACTTTCAAGACTGAACAAAACTACTATTTCGCTTTGCAAACACACGGGGCAAGTTCTAGACATCAAATGCAATGCACAGAATCATACAAACCTCACACACACATGGAACATAACTCACTCAGGATTGATTTATCAAGACACTCTAGTCAAAGAAGTTAAGATCATACACTTTAAGTTACTTATACAAGAGTCAAAAACTGAGCCTAAGCGTCACAACTAAAGCACTTACTATTCTCAAGGCATAACAAAGTCAAGAGATATTTTTTCCATTTCAAACCATATCATAAGGTTTCCTAAGCCTAAAAATAAAAATCTAACTACACCTGGTTCAAACAAAACCCTTGGAAAAGAACCGCGGCACAAAGAAAAACCAAGGGGTAATTAATACACTAACTACAAAAGAAATCTTTTTGTCTTTATATTTCGACTTAATTCCCACAAGAAACCCGTCGAATGATATCCATTGTCGTGAAAATTCAAAAAATTTAAAATTTTAATGTTTTGTTTCAATTTTTTCTATCTCTAACTACTAAAATTAACAAAAATTAAATTACATATACATACAACATAAAAATATGCATTCTGTTGGGCATTTGGAAAAACATAAAACATAAGAGTTGTAGCCCTTTTAAATAGCTTTCCAACGATATATTGTGAAGTCCAAACGAAGTTCTGAGCAAAACGTTATGTGTATTTTACTAGACAGTGCGCAATATGCCTGCTCGATTCTTCGTTTCGTTCCACTATCATCCGTTGATCCCCGAACACGATCCCGACTTAATTCTTGGGCTTTTACTTAGACTTCAAAGCTCTAGAATAGCTTGAATTCATTCCGTAACATCTACATAGATCATAATCACTCTTACAAGGAATAAAACACACAATTAGTGAAAAACACTAGCGATTAAAGCTCAACTCAATTAAAGTGCAATAAATTAGAGTGCAATAAGCGACTAAAATACAAGATTATAGCCTACCATCAACACCCCACATTTAAACCATTGCTTGTCCTCGAGCAATCAAACTACACTTCATAATGACACGACCTTTTTAAACAACTCTCATAACTCATCATACCAAGAATATTTAAAATAGACTAAGCACAATAGTGTAACATCTTCACCTCAAGAATCAACTCACAAGCACCACGCATTATTCACAACTTACTCACTTACTCTAACATAGAGGTCAACGACATTACCTTTCCTTCATGAATCAAGTGCCCTCACACAACAAAAGAGAGTAGTTCCACACACCATAAAAATTTAGAACAATCAGGAACTCAAGATAGAAAGAATTCACTCATTCTCAGAAACAACATTCATATGCCACAAAACATAAATCATAAGCTTGCCCGTAGTGTACTACTCTACTAATTGAGCTCATTCAGTCAAGGATCAAGTAGGACTTTAATTGGTTGTAATGTAGGCTGCGGGTCGGGTAGGATATATTTGGATATAAGAGTGACTACACCTCCCTAATCACTTTAATACATACAATTTAACATTCAAAACCCCACACTTATGTCAAACCATACTCCAGCTTAACATCAATATACATCAAATCCCAAATTATTTAAGCACAATTGCATCAAGAGTTACCACTATCCAAGAATATTTTGCACAACAATACAACTATATTTTTGTTCTTTCTTTTTCAATTTAAGTGACTCTTACTTTTTCAAAACATTGCACATTTCTTCTTATTTAAATAGTTCCACTCAAAAGCCAAACTAACCACCCCACACTTAACTTTTACAAAGCTTATAACAATTCAAGTGCTCATGAGAGGTAAATGGTTCAAATAAATGGTCAATTCAATCAAATGGGTAAGGCTTGTAATGTGGTTGCCAAATAAAAAACAGGATTACAGGCTCAAAAGGGTTAACTACGATACATATTAATTAGGTGGTAAAACATATAACTGGCTCAACAAAGAAACGCTTATATCACTTCCAAGACTGAACAAAACTACTATTTCGCTTTGTAAACACACGGGAAAAGTTCTAGACATCAAATGCAATGCACAGAATAACACAAAACCCACTCAAGATTGGATTCATCAAGACACTCTAGTCAAAGCAGTTAAGCAAAGTTAAGATCATACAATTTAAGGTACTTATTCAAGAGTCAAAAACTGAGCCTAAGCGTCACAATTCTCAAAGCAAGACACTATTCTCAAAGCATGATAAAGTCAAGAGATATTGCTTCCATTTCAAATCATAGCACAAGAGTTTCCTACTTCTTAAAACAAAAATCTAACTACACCCGGTTCAAACAAGACCCTTGGAAAAGAACCGCGGCACAAAGAAAAATCAAGGGGTAATTAATACACTAACTACAAAAGAAAATCTTTTTATCTTTTTATTTCGACTTAATTCCCTCAAGAAACCCGTCGAATGATATCCATCGTCGGGATAAATCAAAAACAATTTAAAAAAAATTCAAAATTTTCTATCTCTAACTACTAAAATTAACAAAAATTAAAATACATATGCATACAACATAAAAATATCCCCTACCCCACACTTTAAGTTGTGGCATGTCCCCATGACACACAATTAAAAAGCATAAGGTAAAGGAAACTTCCGTGGATTTTCTTCTTTTTCTAGAACTTATGAACTCCACCCCTAACTCTGAGTTCATTCCTCATTTTCACTCCTTGGAATTCTTTATGGAGCTCATTAAACCCAATTCTTCTGAGAATAACTGCAAGACAGGCTCTTTTCTCTCTTTCTTATCCTCATCTTGAGTGGTGAATTGCTCGTTCAGGATCATTCTTAACTTGTTTCTGCATTCTTTCACAGGATCAATCCATACGTACTCCTGTAAATCCCCAAAAATAAATCCACATGATCAATGTTAGAATAAGAAAACAAAGAAGAAAAGTCAAGTGAATATTCCTCTGGTATGTCCAAGACCATTTATTTCTCATTCTCTTCTACCAAATGTTGCAAATGTGGAACGGCAGATAGGGGTTTGAAATCTTCTTCTGTTGCTTCACACTCAACCACAACCTTGTTTACAATCATCTCAGTTGAATAAGAATCCTCTTGAACAGTGGAAAGCTCTCTCTGTGGATGCTCATCCTCTTGAGTAGGCTAGTTCTTGCATGGTATCTCCTCTATATATTCACCATCACAACGCAATGAGCTTTCTAAAAGTGTACTTATTATTTGACTTACTTGCATTGTTAGGTGGTTAATGGCTTCATCATCTTGTGTAAAAATCTCTTTTCCACCTTATTTATGAATTTATACACAAGCTCTTCTAAACTGCTATTCTCCCCTTGAGGTGGTTATCTCACTTCGCTTCCATTCCAGTTATAATAAGGCTATTCATCCCAACCAGAGTCAAGATTGTGCCCATATGAATCCTCATACCTGTACGGACTAGAAACAGAGTGAGACTGTTCAAAATACGAACCATAGGAGGAATACATACTTGCTTGACAGTCAACCCATAGATGGTTTCCACCGCATTTAAAACACATAGCAGACCGTTGATAATATTCAGCTGCTAACTCTTCAACCGTTTTCTTAGGTTGGTTGTACTCCATCTTCACAGCATTTAGAGTTCAATATCTATAATATCTTCTCCAACTTGTTAGGTACTACAAAACAAATCTTGAAAAAAAGTTAAATAATAAAGAAAATAAAATAGAAAAGGAAAAAGAAAAAAGAAAAAAAAAACTAAAACATAATTCCTGAATTAGCACCAAAAACTGTTTCAAACACAATTAATTGCCAATCCCCAGCAACGGCGCCAAAAAGCATAAGTTAAAGGAAACTTCCCTGAATTTTCAGTCGGGGTCTGAGTCGAAGTCGGGCTCCATTCCACGCGCCCGAACTAGTGCACACATCCACGCAGACAACTTCTTCTCAGCCTTCTTGGGGTATAACCCACACTTGTCTTTCTCAATCACTGGAGCCTTCTCTTTTGAACTCTTTAGCTTCCACTCAACACTTGCAGCCGGCTTCTCTTTTTTCACTCCAGTTGCTACATTCATCTCAAAAGTCACCGTTTCCTCACCCACTCTAAGCATGAGTTTTCTATCATGTATATCCAGTATAGCTCTACCCGTTGCTAAAAATGGTCTTCCTAGGATGAGGGGGACCTCCTTGTTCTTCTCAATATTTACCTCTATGAAATCTACAGAAAATACGAACTTATCTACCAGCATCAAAACATCTTCTACTATCCCTTCGGGTTTATAGTCTTTTGGTCTGCCAGCTGCAAAGATATTGGCACCGACCTTATCTCTCCAATCTCCTTCTCCAATTTCCTATAAATAGGCAATGGCATTAGATTAATTGAGGCACCAGATTCACATAAAGATTTATTAAAGTTAAGAGTGCTTAAAGAGCAAGGTATCGTAAAACTCCCTGGATATCCACACTTTTGTGGGAATTTATTTTGTAATATTGCACTGCAATGCTCTGTAAGTTTGACCACTGAGGTCTCTTCTATCTTCCTCTTCTTTATAAGGATATCCTTCAAGAACTTTGCGTAAGATGGCATTTGTGAGAGAACTTCCGTGAATGGAAAATTTACATTAACCTGTCTCAGCATATCTAGAAATCTCTCAAACTGCTTATCCAACTTTTCTCAATAGAGCTTTTGGGGAAAAGGTAAAGCAGGCATGTGCTTTCTCTCTTCATTGGAGTCCTCCCTTCTTGAAGTTTCCTCCTTTTTCTTTTTCTCAGCTCCCTTCTTGCCTTTCTTCTTCTCAGTCTTTTTATCATCATCTTCAATTTTCAGCTCTTTCCCACTTTCTTTTTCAGGCGCAACTTCTTTGTGAATTGGAGTTGGATCTTTCAACACTTGTTCGCTTCTCAAGGTCGCAACATTTACCGTTTCTTTGGGATTCATTTCAGTATCAGCTGGCAGAGTACCTGGGATTCTCTCGGATAATATAGTTGCAATTTATCCCACTTGTCTCTCCAAACTTCGCAAACCTGTCCCAAGTTCTTTAATAGCTACACCATGAGCATATAATCTCTCATTTATCTTGACAATGAATGACTTCATCAGATCTTCTAACCCATGACTGAATTGTCTATTGAGGCTGAAACCGTGGCCTCTGCTGATTCACAAAACCAGGAGCTCCTTGAAATGCAGAGTTATTTTGTTGCCATGCATTTGTTGTACCCCAGGTGAACTCCATGAAAAATCGGGGTGCTTCTTAGACATTGCATTGAAGTTTTAATTACCAACAACATTAACTTCCTCTATCGAGGCTTAACACTCATGAGTACAGTGTCCTTTTCCACACATGTCACATGATGCAGGAGGCTCAATGTGTATTGAAGCTAAAGTTAGGTTCCTTATTTTCTTTGCCATGGCATCAAGCTGTACCTACACAGATGTGTTAGCGCCAACTTGGTGAACACCAATCGTTCTTCTGCTTTCAACAACTTCAGAGGCCCACTGATTTGCATCCTCAGACAACTCATCTAGAATAGTGACTATCTCCTCTGGAGTCTTTTTCATCAACGGACCTCCAGCTGCGTTGCTCAATGTTCTGCGTGAAGTTGGTGTCAATCCATCCCAAAAATCCTGGAGTTAAATCCATAGTTCTATTTCTCTATGCTGACACTTATGCACTATTCTTTGAACCTCTCCTAAGCTTCAAACACCGTTTCAGTCTCATTCTGACAGAAGGTGTGGATTTCCCTTCTAAACTTGCTCATCTTAGCTGATGAGAAATATTTGTCAAGAAATTTTATGGTCATCTCATCCCATGTTCTAATCAATCTATTAGGCAAGCTTTGAAGCCAGTGCTTTGCATCGTTTTTTAGAGTGAAGGGGAATTCCCTTAAGGAGACTGCATCTTTTGATACACCATTATATTAGAAGTTGTTCATAATCTCCTTGAAGTCCATCAGATGATTGTTTGGATCTTCGTTCATCTTTCCTCTAAAGACATAAATGTTTTGGAGGGTTTGAAGTAACATATGCTTTAACTCAAAATTATTAGCTACAACAAGAGGTGGTCTTACACTCGATAACCCTTGATTGTAGACCGGTCTAGCATAATCACCAAGTGGTCTTCCGGCAGCGGGAGCTGTATTTTCGAATTGGTCTGAACCCACAGGTCGATTCTGTGCAATTCTTCGAGCCCTCTGCTCCTCATAGACAAGTTGTGCATTTCGAAGAGCTATCTCATCTACATCTCGTGCAACTTTTTCTCTTTGTTGGGCTGCCTCTCTTGCAACCAAATCAACATTATTCTCATCTCCCGCCATAACTTCTTTTGTTGACGATTTCCCAACCTTCTTTGTATTCGCGGGGAGATTTATTTCTTTCCTTTGCTGTCGTAGTTGCTTTTAAATTTCCGGCTCGTATGGTAGCAATTCTTTTCCAGAAGATCGGGTCATGCACCAATCTAACCTATAGCCTGCGCACAGTCAAGGAACACTAAACGTAAAAATAGAAAAACAAAATAAAAAGAAACATTCCTGAATTACCACTACAAACTATTTCCAACACTATTGATTGCCAATCCCCGGCAACGACGCCAAAATTTGACGATCTTATAACGCACACTAAATTATGCTCACTAGTCGAATATAGTATAGAAAATATCGTATCCACAGGGATTGGATTTAAACAGTGTTTTCGTAGCTTCTAGTTTAATTGCTATCCAAGATGATCAACAATTTAGATTTTTGTAAATTAAAACTAAAATTAACTAAAAGTATAACTATTGGCTAATGATAATTGCAACAAGAGTAAGCAAGAAGATATCAAAAGGGAGAAAATAGGGGTTGATTGGATAGGTGTGAGATACTTGTTCGGGAATTAACACTAGTTGATTCACTTCTAAGGTTCAAGTGAGTCTCTTGAATTCACTAATAATTAGTTCAACGTTTAGTAGAAACTCGTCTCTCGATTAAGTCTCAACCTCACAATATAAACTAAGTTAAGCTCAGGGAAGATATGCAAGAATTCATAGTGGATTAGTCTTTAGGAGAACCTCTTTCGATTATCCTCTTAGCTGGGTCTAAACAATAATTCAACTAGCCTCTTTTGATTACTAAGAAGAATCAACGAATTCAACCAACAAGATAATGTAAAACATCACAAATTATGCCTCTTTTGATTACATAAACATGTGAATATGTATGCAATAATAAAAATACCCAAAATGATTCAATACATAAATCTAGAGTTAATATCCACAAACAATTCTCAAAATACCAAATCCATCAATCCCTAAGGAAGAATTACTCCATGGATATAGAGAAATTCATCACAATTAAGTTTAAGTTAAAGGAAAGCATAAAACATCCAAACCCTTGTCTTGAGTGAGGATGAATGGTGAAATCCTGCTTCTCCCTCTTCTCCTTAGCTTCCTTAGGTCTAAAGTCCTCAAAATACCATTTTTCCATGTATATATTACAAGTAGGGTCGGACCCAAACAAATACATCTTCTCCTATGCAAAATAGGACACTTTTCCCGGACAAGACGTGCGCGGACGCGCACTAGGAAGTGTGCTCGCGCACTTGGCCGCTCACTTTTCACCCTGTTCTGCCTCATATGTGCGCCCAATGCGCGACCAGTGCGTGGATGTGCACATGGGTGGCGTTCTGTTTGGAATTTCGTAAAACGTAAAACATGAAAGTTGTAGCCCTTTTAAATAGCTTTTCAATGATATATTGTGGTGTAATATGCGTGCTCGATTCTTTGTTTTGTTGCACTATCATCCGTTGATCCCCCAAACTCGATCCCAACTTAATCCTTCGGCTTTTACTCAGACTTCAAAGCTCCAGAATAGCTTGAATTCATTCCATAACATTGACATAAATCAGAATCACTCCTACAAGGCATAAAATACACAATTAGTGCAAACAAATAACGATTAAATCTCTTACTCAATTAAAGTGCAGTAAATTAGAGTTCGATAAGCGACTAAAACATAAGATTATAGCCTACCATCAGTAGGCCAGCTAGTGAAACACCATTTATTTCGTCTGAGTTATCACTTATCTTCTTGGAGAAGTTTATACCACAGACTCACATAGATAAGTTGCATAGTGAGTTTGAGTATCTACACTATGAGGGCTTGAATGTGACCCAGTTCGAGATAAGATTCACAAAGTTAGCTCGTCAGGCTGTGTTTTTGGTCCCTAATAAGAGGGAGAGATTCAAGAGGTTCATTGATGGACTCAACTATGGTATCCGATATGGTATGACCCGAGAGGCTGAGACTGATACTAGTTTTCACCAGGCGGCTGAGATTTCCAGGCGCTTAGAGTGTGTTCACAAGTAGAAGCGAGAGGAGAGGGAGGAAAAGAGGCCCCGTGGTTTGGGTAGTTTTGGTGGTGCCTCATTTAGAGGCCAGGAACATCATAGTAGAGGCCATCCTTTCAGGCCTGCTCAGGCAGCCCATCAGATTTCTCGTGGTTCTTCAGTCAGCCATAGTTCTTATAGTGCTCGCCCAATCTAGTCATCTTTCGGTGCATTGTTAGCACAGAGTTCATACCGTTCTCCATCTGTCTAGGGTACTTCGGGCGGGTATTCAAGTTCTGTAGGGTAGTCCTAGTGCCAACAACCTCGCTAAAGAGGGGTTGCTTTAAGTGTGGATACTCGAGTCATATCAAGAGAGATTGCCTCAGGCTTTTGAGCAATGTATCACATTAGGGTACCCAGTCCATAGTTCTTCCGCCGATAGCTACACCACCCGCACAACCATCTAGGGGTGGAGCCTAGTCTTTTCGAGGCCGCCTTAGAGGGGGAGTTCAGTCAGGTAGAGGACATGCCCGTTGCTAGCATTCCTTGCCATGCCAGAGGTAGTTGCTTCAGATGTTGTGATCACAAGTATTGTTTCAGTGTTCCACAAGGATGCTTTGGTATTATTTGACCCTGGTTCCTCTTATTCTTATATGTCATCATACTTTGCTCCTTATTAGGATTTGCCTGGTGGTTCTCTCGATATTCCTGTTCATGTGTCTACACCAGTTGGTGATTCTATTATGGTAGATTGCGTGTATCGTTCTTGTGTGGCAATTGGGGGTTATGAGACTAGGGTTGATCTTATATTCCTTAATATGGTTGATTTTGAGGTGACTTTTGGTATGGATTGGTTGTCCCCGTATCATCCTATATCGATTGTCACACTAAGGCCGTGACATTGGCTATGCTAGGGTTGCCGAGGTTAGAATAGAGGGGTTCGCTTGATCACACCCCTAGTAGAGTGATTTGATTTCTGAAGGCTCAATAGATGGTTGAGAATGGATGTTTGGTGTATTTGGCCTTCATGAGAGATGCTAGTGTTGATACTCCTACTGTTGAGTCAGTTCCACTAGTGAGGGAATTTCCAGATGTGTTTCCTACATACCTACCGATCATCCCACTTGATAAGGATATTGATTTTGGTATTAATCTGGTGTCGGACACTCAGCCCATATCTATTCCGCTATATCATATAGCTCCAGCAGATTTAAATGAATTGAAGGAACAATTGTTTGAGTTGTTGGATAAGGGTTTCATCAGGCCAAATATTTTACCTTTGGGTGCAACTGTATTATTTGTGACGAAAAAGGATGGTTCTAAGAGAATGCGTATATACTATCGTAGTTGAACAAGGTTACCATCAAGAACAAGTATACATTGCCTCACATTGATGATTTGTTTGATCAACTTCATGGTGCTAGGGTGTTCTTGAAGATTCACTTGAGATATGGTTATCGTCAATTGAATATCAAGGCTTTGAACATTCTTATGATGGCTTTCAGGACCCATTATGAGCATTATGAGTTCTTGGTGATGTCTTTTGGCTTGCCTAATGCCCCTAAAACTTTCATGCATTTGGTGAACAATATGTTCTTGCCTTATTTGGATTCCTTTGTTATTGTTTTCATTGATGATATCTTGGTATACTCCCATAGTAGGGAGGAGCATGAGTAGCATTGAGGATTGTGCTTCAAATTATGAGGGAGAAGAAGTTGTATGATAAGTTCTCCAAGTGTGAGTTTTGGTTAGATTTAATGGAGTTCTTGGGCCACGTGGTGTTTAGTGATGGGATCAAGGTAGATCCGAATAAGATTGAGGCAATTTGGAGTTGGCCCAAACAATTTACAGCCACGGAGATCCAGAGTTTTCTGGGTTTGACTGGTTACTATCGTCGTTTTGTGGAGGGTTTCTTGTTTGTTGTAGCTCTATTGACCAAGTTGACTCAGAATGGTGCTCCGTTTAAATGGTCTAACGAGTGTGAGGAGAACTTTTAGAAGCTTAAAATAACCTTGACTACAACTCCAGTTTGGTATTGCCTTCAGGATCGGGGTTGTATATTGTCTATTGTGACGCTTCCCATATTTGTCCTAGGTGTGTGTTGATGTAGGACGGTAGGGTGATTGCCTATGAATCATGCCATTTGAAGCCCCATGAGAAGAATTATCCAGTTCATGATTTGGAGTTAGTAGCTATTATGTACGCAGTGAAGATTTAGAGGCACTATTTATATGGCATGTCTTGTGAAATTTACATTGATCATCGGAGTTTTCAACATTTGTTCAAGCAAAAGGATTTGAATTTGAGGTAGCGGGTGTGGTTGGAGTTGTAAAAGGATTATGATATCACTATCTTGTATCATCCGAGGAAGACCAATATGGTAGCAGATGCCTTGAGTTGAAAAACGGAGAGTATGGGTAGTTTTGAATTTATTCTAGTTATGGAGAGGACTTTAGATATGGATGTTCAGGTGGTAGCCAACAGATTGGTTAGATTGAATATTTCTGAGCCTAGTAGAGTCCTTGCTTGTGTTGTTTCACAGTCTTCCTTGTTTGAGAACATTAAGGCTCGCCCAATATGATGATCCCCATTTGCTTGTCCTTAGGGCACGGTGCAACAATGTGGTTCTAAGGAGGTAGCTATTGGTGCAATGGTGAAATTGGGAGCACATTACTATGGACTTTGTGGTAGGGTTTCCACAGACATTGAGGAAGTTTGATGCCATTTAGGTCATTGTTTATCGGTTGACCAAATCGGTGCATTTCATTCCAGTTATGACTTCCTACATTTTAGAGAAGCTGTCTTAGATCTACATCAAAGAGATTGTTCGCTTGCATGGTGTACATGTTTCTATCATCTCGGTTCGTGTAACCTCAGTTTACATCGCACTTTTGGAGAGTTGTTCAGTGTGAGTTGGGCACGCAAGTTGAGCTGAGTACTGCATTTCACTCTTAGAAGGACGGGCAGTCCGAGTGGACCATTATGATCTTAGAGGATATGTTGAGAGAATGTATTATCAATTTCAGAGGCCAGTGGAATCAGTTTCTACCATTAGCGGAGTTTCCATACAACAACAACTACCAATCGAGTATCAAGATGGATCCGTATGAGGCCTTATATGGGTGGCGATGTCGTTCTCCAATTGGTTGTTATGAGCTTGGTGAGGCTAGGTTGTTGGGCATAGGCTTGGTTCGTGCTGCTTTGGAGAAGGTGAAGTTAATTCAGGAGAGGCTTCGTACTGCTCAATTCAAGCAGAAGAGTTATGCTAATAGAAAGGTTCGTGATGTTGCATTTATGGAAGGTGAGATAGTTCTTCTTAGAGTTTCGCCAATGAAGGGCATGATGGAATTTGGGAAGAAGGGCAAGTTAAGTCCTCGGTACATTGGCCCATTTGAGATCATGGGGAGAGTTGGTAAGCTGGCTTACAGACTTGCTTTTCCACCCAGCTTGTCGGGTATTCATCCGGTGTTTCATGTTTCTATGGTTTAGAAGTATCACGAAGATCAGTCTCATATGTAGGATTTCAGCTCGATGCAGTTAGATGAGAATTTTTCCCATGAGGAAGAGCAGGTGGCCATTGTTCGAAATTTGAGGTCGAAAGATATTGCATCGGTGAAAGTTCAGTGGAGGGGTCAATCGGTCGAGGAAGCGACATGGGAGACCGAGCATGATATGCGGAGCAGATATCTCACCTTTTTTGGCATTTCAGGTAAGATTCTAAACCCATTCCAGGACGAACATTTATTTAAAAAGGGGAGAATGTAATAACCCGGACGATCGCCTTGCATATTTGAGCCACGTTTCACTATTTGATGTTCCCCATATGTATATTTTATGTTTAATGAGTTGAGGGGATGGTTGGGGTTGGTTTCGGGAAGGTTTGAGAGTGATTGGAACACTTAGTTTTATTTTTGGAAGCTTAAGATGTAAGAGTTGACCAAGGTTTGACTTTTAAGTAGACGACCTCGGATTGGTGTTTTAGAAGCTCCAATAGGTCCGCATGGTGATTTTGGACTTAGGCGTATGTTCAGATTCGGATTTGGAGGTTCCTAGGATGTTTGGCTCTATTTGTCGAAAGTTGGCAATTTGAAGATTTGGAGAGTTCATACGTTTGATCAAGAGTTGACTTTGATAATATCTAATTAGGATTGTTGTTCCGCAACTTGAAATAGGTTCGTTTAGTCATTTGGAACTTATGTGAAAAGTTTGAATGTAATTCGGACTGGTTAGGATTGAATAAGATGCTTTGTTTGAAGTTTGAAAGCTCTTGAACTTAAGCGAAGTTCAACTTGTGTTTTGATCTTCAATTCGTTGATGTGATATTATCGTATATGTTGGAGGCTTTGGATAGAGCCAGGTAGTGTTTATGGACTTGTTGGTATGATTGGATTGGAGCCCGAGTGGCTCGAGTGAGTTTTGAACCACCTCGAGCACTTTTGGAGTTGCAGATTTTTGCTCGTGTCAGGCCCTTCATTGCGATCACGAATACAGGATTGCGATCATGATCGTGGAGTTTATTTTGGATATCGGGAGGTCTTCTTCTTCATGTTCGCGAAAGGGGGGTCGCGTTCGCGTTGGTTGGGGAACTTGATCTCTGCGTTCACGCTATGAGGGTCGCATTCCCGATAGAAAGATGAGAACTAGAGGATTAGCCTTCGCGTTCATGAAGGCCTAGTCGCGATCGCATAGTGGAGGCATGCTGGTTTCCTACAACTTAAGAGAGTGAAAATTGGGATTTTGAGCTATGATTTGGACTTGGTTTTGCAATCTAAATACGTATTTGGACTCGTGGGATTATGGGCAGTCGGGATCTACCCCTTGACTCGGGTTTTGACCATGTGAATGTCACTACCCTAATTTTCCACCTTAGAATGTCGTGATGAAACCTAGTCTCTAAGATTAGGTAAGCCTAACATTCATTGATAACTTAACAGAATTAACAACTAAGATAATAAGATAATTCGATAAAACTCATAATAACTCCAAAATAGAGCATCCGTACAAAATTCCCAAAACCGGTGGAACTAAGTCATAAGCTCTACAGAAATATACTGAAAATCCCTTTGAATAAAGCGTAAACAATAGTAAAAGTAAGGACAGAAGGTGACACCCACCCCTGCGAGCGCTAAGCAGGTATGCCTTGAAGTTTCCTAAATGTATGGTCAAATCACTGATGCCTCGCCTGAGCTGAAGTACCTGGATCTGCACAAAAATGTGCAGAAGAGTAGTATGAGTACACTATAACGGTATCCAGTAAGTATCAATCCTAACCTCGGTAGAGTAGTGACGAGGCTAGGCCAAGACAACCTACTAGGATAAGAGAAACTGCACAAGGTATAACATAGGCAAATAATGGAAGACGAGGAAATAAATGACTATAAGGCAGTTCAACAATATGAGCTAACAACGGAATTAAAGAAATAAAGGCAACAAGGAGTGAAAACATGATAAGAACAACAAGAAAACAATGCAGACAAATACAGGTAAGGCAAATAAAGAGATAGCAAAACTATTCAACCAATAAGCCTCTTTAACATAGAATGTACAACAAGATCACAACTGAGGTACCGCCTCGTATCCACATCTTACAATTAAAAATCACAACCTTTCCTTATACCAGTGCGTGAGCCTTACATTTAGGTATTTTTGAAAATGTTTTTCCCGAAATAGATACACGCACTTTAGCCCCCTTATGTTGCCTCGTGGCTTCAAGTAATTCCCTTACTAGCAACACGCACATAAATTTCCACCTTATATCTTTGCATGCACATTAACCTCTTCCTTATACCGCCGCATGCACATCAATATCACAACACAATAATAACTCGCACCACAAGTGCCCATATGCCACAACTTGCTAAAATCAACAATATCAAAGTTACCACAACATATAGCGCACGGCTCAACCACAATGTGAACATGAATCTCAATAATAACAAAATGAATGAGAATTACTCAAGAAGGAAGGATATTCCAAAAGTCAACAACTTCAAATAAGAATAACTCGACATTAAATGAGGTACATGACAATAAGAGAGATAACAAGGGCATTTAAGGCATACACGAGCATGTTTAACAATAAGGGATAGAGCACGTGATAACAACATCAAGTAAAATATGTAAAGAGCAATTTAACAACGTAAGATTTAACATGATATTACAATTTTCAATTAAATGCATGAATTAGTCTAAGAGTCTATGGTCAAAGTACCACATATAAGCATGTGTACATACTCGTCACCTCATGTACATGTCTTTCACATAATCCAAATAAGACTTTCCTCAAACAAGGTAAATCAATCCCCTAATAAGCCTTTCCCGCAAAAATCCAACTCTGAACGGCTCGAATCTAGCCAACAACAACAACAACAACAACAACAACAACCCAGTATAATCCCACTAGTGGGATCTGGGGAGGGTAGTGTGTACGCAGACCTTACCCATACCCTAGGGTAGGGAGGCTGTTTCCGATAGACCCTCGGCTTCCTCCCTCCAAGAACTCCCCACCTTGCTCTTGGGGTGACTCGAACTCACAACCTCTTGCCAAAATAACTCAATTCCATAAATACAAGCCATACGAAGCAATTTCGGATAATAAAGTTTCAATCTTTAAAGAAAACTAAAAAGTCAACTCAAAATGTCAACCCAAGGCTTACACCTCGGAACCCGACCAAACTTACAAAATTCGAACACCCATTCAGATACGAGTCCAACCATACTAAAATTATCCAATCCCGACCTCAAATCGCCCTTCAAATCCTCAATTTATGGTTTAGAAACGTTTTCACAAAAATTCCCAATTTCACCAACTCAAATCACTAATTTTATGATAAAAATAATGATGGAATCATGATTAATGAACAAAACCGAGTCAAAAACACTTACCCCGATCCAATCCTTGAAAATCCCCTCCAAAATAGCCCAAAACAGAGCTCTCTAACTCAAAATGTGGAAAATGAAATAAACCCTCAATTTCACCCTTTTTCTGCCCATGCTTTTCGCACCTGCGGCCTCTCTGTCGCATATGCGACTCCGCATCTGCGAAAAATCCATCGCAGATACGGCTTCTACTAAAGATTAGGAAATTTTGCTCCTGCGCAACAATCACCGCACCTGCAGTCCCTCGTCCCCAATCCAAATCTCGCATCTGCGGAGAAGTCACCGCTTCTGCGCGTGGCGCACCTTCGACCAGGTGTCCGCACCTGTAACTTTCCCCCGGGCAAGCCACCCTTTATTTCTGCGATACCGCACATGCGGCCAAGCCCACCGTAGGTGCGATGACACCAGAACTCAGGTTTCTTGAGAAATCATCCTAAATATAAAATTCAAAGATATCCATGAGGAAAATAAAGTGTTCCACATTCTTTTCCCATTATTCAAAAGATATCCATTTATGATTTCCAAAATATTACAAGTTTATATATATGATGAAAAATAGGTTTGCCAAATACAAACACTTCTAGTTTAATTCCCAACATCAGACACCACCCATAACCTGTCGACGGAGCCTCTAAGTATAACAAAAGTGAAGAATGGATGTGCCGGCAACAAGGCCCCGGCTATCCCTCAAAGCACAAAATAAAACATCAAATGACATAAATCCCAGAATAGAGTAGGGTTCACCAAAACCAGCTGAGTAGAGAGTAACTGCTAACAAGGATCACGATCGCCCGCTGCTGAACCAAACTGCATCCATTGAAGATGCAGCGCCCCCGACAAAAGGGACGTTAGTACATATGGAATAGTACTAGTATGCAAAGCTAAATGCCCTCTTTAGAAATAGAATGCCAATATAAAAAGGGGGAAAAACTATGGAAACAACAAGTAACAATCAACAATATCCAAATGCCAAGTTTAAAATATAACAATTTTCAAAATATAGATATAATATATATTTTTGGTTGGGATATCATTAGTACCGATATACCACCTTATTTTAGCACAGAGTCCGATCACGGCTCGATCGGCTAGGCCGTCTCACCCAAATACATTCGATCTACACAAAGCGGCCTCACCACCTCACCCCAATGTGTGCGGTGGAGGTGTAATCATAATCACAATCTCTACACAAAGCGGCCCTGCCGCCTCACCCCAATATGTGCGGGTGGAGGTGTATCACAATCACAATCTCTACACAAAGCTGGCCGGCTTCCTCACCCCAATGTGTGTGGGTGGAGGTGTAATCACAATCACAATATCTACACAAAGCGGCCTCGCCGCCTCACCCCAATGTGTGCGGGTGGAGGTGTATCCCAATCACAATTTCAATTATAATTTCTAGCACGATCACCACCATGTGTGCGGCATGACGTCCGAGCACGACCCGACCGGCTAGGCCATCTCACCACAATGCCGTATGGATCAACATCACCCTTTTCTAGTAATCATCTCATCCCAATAAAGGGAAATATTCTCATCACAACAATCCCATCCCAAATAAGGGGAATAATCACATTGCACCCTACACCAGCACATGTAGTTTCGGGGTTAGGTTATTCCAACCTACCCTTCTCGATGACTAATGATGCTCCCAAAAAAATTTTGTTTTGTACATAAGGGAAAAAAAGTACAAATATATTTTATATTCACCTCATTATCTTTCACACTATATATATCTTCATTAGTACTTTTAACCATTCACCACATCGTTATTTCCTTGGCTCTCTTGGCCATACTTATGATTCTTCATTCATGGCATAGTGGTCATATCTCATATTCCACACTTTCATTTCTTTACTTTCAAGGATCATCATCACAAATATCAACATATCAAATATTCCGGAAATCGTAACTTCAAGTTCATTAGTAATGAAGTCTTTAAACACAATAGTTTTCTTTCCAAAGAATGGAGCAAAATGACTAGCAATTGAAGCACAAGTTAAAATCATAAATGAGTGGTACACCACTTATTCTTGAAATACTTTTTCCAAAAAGGGCAGTGCACAATCTCAACTCATGATTATGTAAGAACTTAAATCTCATTGGAAATATTTATAAAGGGGAGCATGGTAATTTACGATTGAAACACGAATACAACTCAATTGCACTGATTACAACAACCATGGCCACATTTTACATCTCATTCTTACTTCTTTCACTTCCCAACCATCATCATAGGTTATCGACGATTAAGGGCATTTGGAATCAAGACCTCAAATATTTATATGAGCGATATGAGTCTTAAGCACATCGAGTTTTCTTTCCAAATTGAGCATAGTGAACTTTCATTTGAAACATGAATTGAAGTTATAACATTTTAACACCTAAAACATACTCGAACACAGTCCCGAAGGAAATCATAATGAGATAGGAATAATTGGGACACGTTTTGAGTATGTACATCTTTCAACATAACGCTTACTTGGGATAATCGAAATTATTAGGAACAACTCGGAATATGGGAATTAGGAACCTGGGCTAACCATACTAGAAACTTACAGGAACATCATGGAATTCGATTCTAAGAGAGAAGTTTAGCCAACATACCTTGTTTGAGCTTTCCTTAAGTTACTACAATGCCCCAACATTTCTAGCAATAACATTCTATAGGAAGATAGCGAAAATCGTTTAATAATTAGAAGGATTCCCATGGTGTAACTCTCTTAGGAATTTTGTCAAACACCTAGTATGCAAAATAGACTACAAAGCTCTACAATGGTAATCCATTCCTCCCTCAACAAATTTCAATAAGAAACTAACCAAAATGTTTCATTAACCCCACATACTACAGCCTATTATCACATGCACGGCCTATTTCCAACCCCACAATATACTTGAACTCATAACCTCTTGCATAAAAGCTTAGGAGTAGGGCTTACCAGGATAGATGATAATCAAGTAATTGGATTCCTTGATTCTTGAAGATTGATGCAAGAATGGGTGATTAGAATGCTAGATTTCCTCCTTCTCTCTCTAAAATACTCTTACCTCTCTCTAAAATTATGAGACATTCACTTCAAAATGAGCCCCTAAATCTATTTGTCAAAATGGGGTGGGGTTGTAAAAATAGGAAAATGGACCCTACGAACTCAGGTTTGCGGTCGCAGAATGGACAGGAGAACAGATATGCAGCC
Source organism: Nicotiana tomentosiformis (assembly GCF_000390325.3). NCBI lineage: Eukaryota > Viridiplantae > Streptophyta > Magnoliopsida > Solanales > Solanaceae > Nicotiana > Nicotiana tomentosiformis. The sequence goes on from NC_090818.1 coordinate 83,969,290, forward strand.
CACAAAATGGACCGTGAAAGTGATACCAAAAACTGGAATGGTCTGGACCAGTTTGCGGTCCGCAGACCACTTATGCTACCGCATAGTGGACCGTAGAATCACTCTAAAACATTCTTCATGCAAAATCTGCGATGGATGTGCGCACCGCGAAACAATTATGTAATCGCATAATGGACCGCAGAATAACCTTCAAAATTCAACAAATTCTCTGCTCAACTCTGCGATGATCATGCAACCCGCGGAGTGGTTTTACGGTCACGGACATAACTACAGAACTGCCTTTTTCTGCCAAAACATTTCCATCAACTCTTCATTGCATTCTTCAACCCAAAAAAGTCTGTACCGCGGATCCTCAAACACATAAGTCTACCTCGGTACCACAAAATCTCAAATTCCTTGGCGAAGTTTTTACGGGGCCTTACATTCTTAACCATTCGTTGTGCCTTTTAGAAAGGACACAAACCTGCTAGGAATATAATCCAATGTACCCCTCCACTCCAACCATGGCAACCCTGGCATAACCAATGTCACGGTCTTGGCGTGACAGTCCAAAATAGCGTGATAGGGCAACAACCAGTCCATGCCCAAGAGCAGATCAAAGTCTACCATATTGAGTAGCAAGAGATAAACTTTGGTCTCATACCCACCAATAGTAACTAAACACGATCGATAAACACGGTCTACAATAATAAAATCTCCCACATGCGTGGACACATATACGTGAGCACTCAAAGAATCATGTGATATATCCAATTACGGAGCAAAGTAAGATGACACATATGAGTAAGTGAAACCTGGATCAAATAAAATTGAGGCAGCCCTGTGACAGATAGGAACAATACCTATGATGACAGCATTTGAAGCGGTAGCCTCTGTCCTACCTTGAAAAGCATAGAAACGAGCCTGGCCTCCCCCTCTAGGGCGACCTCTGTGTGCCTGACCTCCACCCCTAGCTACCGGTATAGGTAAGGCGGCAACTAGAGAAGCAACCATGGCCTGTGAACCCTGTGGAATCTGTGGAGCCTATGTAGTCTGTGGAGGTGCATCCCTCTTGAGCCTAGGGCAGGCCCTCACCATATGTCGGGTATCACCACACTCATAGCAAGCTCTCGGTGAGCGTGGCTGCTGAAATTGAGTCTGGCCTGGTTGGCTGGACTGACAGCTAAAAGCACCCTATGTAGGAGGCGCACTGGATAGTGGCGGTGCATAATAGGCAATTTGAGACCTCAAAATGGCTGGGGTAGCGCTAGAAGCCAGAAGTGCTGAATGAACTGGCCGACTCGCATACCCCCTTCTATGCCGGGCTGTAGCTGCAGTGTGGCGACCACTAAATTCTCCAATACCTCAAGGCCTCTTGGCCACCCTATCCTCTCTCTCTCTCTCTCTCTTTCTGTACTGCATACTCTCCAACCTTTGTGCGATCTCTACCACCTGCTGATACAGAGTGTGTGTCTGCAACTCTCGAGCCATGCTGAATCTAGTACTATAGTTGAACCCCTTGATAAATCTGTGAACTCGCTCCCTGACTGTAGAAACCAAGGTAGGTGCATGTCGGGACAACTCACTAAATCTAATAGCATACTCTGATATTGTCATAGTCCCCTGACACAACTGTTCAAACTTTGTGCACCATGCATCCCGAAGGGTCTGGGGAACAAACTCTCTCAAAAATATCTCTGAGAACTGAGCCCAAGTGAGTGGGATTGCATCAGCTGGCCTACCCTCCTCGTGAGCCTGCCACCAGGGATACACTACTCTTGATAGTTGAAATGAGTAAAAGCAACTCTGTTCACCACCACAATACCCATGGTGCATAGAATATGGTGGAACTTCTCTAGAAAGCCATGAGCAGCATCCTCAGTAGCTGTGCCTATGAAAGTAGGAGGATCATACTTCTTGAACCTCTCAAGTCTCCTCTACTCCTCCTCAGATGCCGCTGGCCTGACCTGAGGCTAAACCGGAATAGCTGGTTGTGCTGGCATGACGCCCGGAACTTGTTCAATGTGGACCCATTGCTCTAGAGTACGGGTCGCGGGAGTCTGAGCTCCTCCCCACCCTGGGATATAGCTGGTGCAAGGGGAATCAATCCTACCTGAGCTAGAGTGCTAAACATGCTCAAGAACTATGCTAGGGTCTCTTGAAGTCCAGGGGAAACAACAGGCGTGTTGGCTGTCTGTCCCCCAACCGGAGCTACTGCTGGCTCCTCAGTCGCTGCTCGGGAAGATGCTCTGGCTGCACCACATGCTCCTCCTGGGACTCTACCCCGGCCCCGACCTCTCGTGTCTCTAGCAAGGAGCGCGGGTATCTGATAATCGGATCTATCAATGTGTGTCCTCACCATCTATGAGATAATAGAAAGACAACAACTCAGATTTTGAAATCAACAAGTTCGCACGATAGGGAATCAATGAAGTGGAATTTTCCTAATAGTTCCATAGCCTCTCGAAGATAAGTACAGGCGTCACCGTATCGATCCGCAAGACTCTACTAAACTTTCTTATGACTCGTAGCATCTATGAACCTCGAGCTCTGATACCGACTTGTCACGACCCTAATTTCCCACCTTAGAATATCGTGATGGCACCAAGTCTCTAAGACTAGGTAAGCCTAACATTCATTGATAGCTTAACTGTAACACCCCGAAAATTTTCAAAGTACTTAAGTGTAAAGCCCCGTAAAATTTCGCAAATGAATTCAAGGTTTCATGGTGCCGGAGTAGGTTTACGTGTTTGAGGATTGTATAAATTCTTCGCGGCGAGCTTGCTCACAGCGGCTCAAACTTTTTTGGTTGAACAATGCACCGAGGAGTAAAGAAAAATTTTTGGCAGAGAAATGCATTTCTACGGTCCATTATGGGACCACAGAATTACTCTGCTGGCCGCATAATAGACGCAGAGTGAGGTAGGAATGGGAAGGTTTGGAGGCCATTCTGCGATGGACTATGCGATCGCAGAACTGTTCTGTGGTTTATTATGCGACCACAGAACATGTCTGTGGGCCGCATAGTGACCACAAACCCAGGCAGATTTTTCCCCAGTTTTGGGCTCCAATTGTGTGGCCATTATACAGACCGCAAATCAATTATGCGATCGCATATACGATCGTATATCCTGTTCCAGAGCTTTATTTTTGGATTTTTATAACCCGACCCTACTTCGTTAAATACACGCAATGGACCATTTTTTATCAAAATATCTGATGTTTTAGAGAGAAGTAAGTGTTTTAGAGCTAGAGGAAACCCTAGGCTAATTATTCATCAAGTCTTGCTCAAATCATGGAAGATTAACAAGGAAATCTCACAAGTTCTTCATTTAAGAGATAAGGTTCCATACCCTAGTTTTCAATTTCGAATTTGGGTAGAAGATGGTTGATTAGGAGTATGATTCTTGGGTATGAGAGTATTATTTATACATTCATGTACCAATAAGATTTATGGGAAGATTGTTGAGATCAAATAAGTAAGGATTGGGTTGTGGAGTGAAGGAAATCTTGTATAAGAACCTTGTAGCCAAATTTGCACGCCTAGTATTTGATAAAATGCTCAAATGAGCTGAAACCATGAATACATTCCTAATTTGTGTTCAATTTTATTATGTCTCAAAATAGATTGGGATTGCTAGAATTTCTGGAATGTTGTAGTAATTTAAGGAAAGCTCAAAGCGAGGTATGTTGGCTAAAATTTCTCTTAGAATTGAATTCTATGATGTTCTCGTAAGTTCCAAGTATGGTTGTCTCAAGTTCCTTATTCTATGTTTCGAGTTGTTCCCAATAAATTCAATTGTGAAGTGTCAAGAATTATATAATCAAAACTTGTTACGAATAGTCCTATCACATTATGTTATCATTTGGGAATGTGTTTAAGAATGATATATGTATTGAAATGCTATGTATTTGAGTCGTGTTTCAAATGAAGGTTATGATGCCAAATTATGTGAGAAAATCTCAATATTCTTAAGACTCTTAATTGCTCATATGTGTACCTAAAGTCTTGATTGAAAATGTCTTATTGTTGATAATCTATAAAGATGGTTGGAAGTGAAATAAGTGAATTTGGGATATAGAGTGTGGCCAACGTGCCAAGAATTTAAGTTATAGTTGTGGCTAGTCGTGCCAATGAAATGAGAATATATGATAACGATTATGAAATGAGCCTCGACTCAACTGTTTTAAAATGACTTCGAAAATAGAATTGCCTAAAAGCTTTTGTACTCAAGTCATGCCATATGTGGCTGTTTTAACAAATACTATGCTTTGTGAGTATTTTCAATGTATTTTGCGTTCTTACATATTCGTGAGTGGAAATTATGTATTGCCCTTTTTGGGGAAAAGTATTTCAAGAATAAATGGTATGTTACTTGTTGATGATTTTAACTTGCGCATCAATAGCTAATTATTTTACTCAATTTCTTGGAAAGAAATCTATTGTGCTTAAATTGTTCATTTCTAATGAACTTAAAGTTGTGATTTCCGAAATATTCTATATGTTGATATTTGATGGTGATCATTGAAATTGAAAGAGATGAAAGTGTGGAATATGAAATACGGCCATCGTGCCAGGAATAAAGAATCTTGTGAATGGCCAAATGAGCCAAAGAAATATTATCGTTGTGAATGATTGGAAATACTAATGAGAATTTATACAATGTGAAAGATGTTGAGGTAAGTACAATTGTATTTATGTTACCTCTGTGTGCAAATCAAGTAAAATATAATAAGGCCCATGCCTGAAACTACACGTGTCGGTGTAGGGGGCGCTGAATATTTAATGGATGCAAGTGGTTCTACAATAGGCGGCATTGATCAGTGATAGAAGTACACGCTGATTTGGTGAGCTCCACTTCATTTTGGGGTCATGTATCTTTTGTTTCTCATGTACTGTGTTTTGAGGTATAGCCGGGGCCTTGTTGCCGACATTTTCATATTACTCTTCTATTGTACTTAGAGGCTCCGTAGACAGGTTGTGGGTTGTGGTTGATGTCGAAAATTGAACTAGAAATGTTGGTATTCGGAAATCATGCTTTTCATTAATTCTATAAACTCTTAATATTTTGGAAATTATGAATGAAGCTGCTAATGGGAATGAAAAAGAAGTTGTTAATAAAATCTTTTCAGTGTTTGATTAATGGAGCACATCTCCTCTTTATTCAAGGATGAGTTTGGGTAGAAAAAAATTTAATAGGCTTGCTCGGCCGGGTTCTCTCGGTTGAGCGCCGGTCGCGCTCCCCGAGTTTGGGGAGTGACATTAACAGAATTAACAACTAAAATAATAAAATAATTTAATAAAACTCATAATAATTCCAAAACATAACATCTGTACAAAAGTTTCAAAACTAGTGGAACTGAGTCATAAGCTCTATAGAAATATACTGAAAATCCCTAGTACAACATTGTCTGAATAAAGAGTAAACAATAGTAAAAGTAGGGACAAAAGGTGATTCCGACGCCTACGAGCGCCAAGCAGGTATACCTTGAAGTCTCCAAAATGTATTGTCAAATCACTCATGCCTAGCATGAGCTAAAGTACCTGGATCTGCACAAAAATTGACAGAAGCGTAGTATGAGTACACCACAATGGTACCGAGTAAGTATCAAGCCTAACCTCGATAGAGTAGTGACGAGGCCAGGTCAAGACAACCTACTAGGATAAGAGAAACTGAACAAGGCAATAACATAGGCAAATAACGGAAGATGAGGAAATAAATGACTATAAGGCAGTTCAACATTATGAGCTAACAATAGACTTTAAATCAATAAAGGCAACACAGAGTGAACACATGATAAGAAAAACAATAAATCAATACGGACAAATATAGGTAAGGCAAATAAAGAGATAACAAAACTATTCAACCAACATGCCTCTTTAATATAGAATGTACAACAAAAAGCACAACCGAGGTACCGCCTCGTATCCACATGTTACAATTAAAAATCACAACCTTTTCTTATACCACTACGTGAGCCTTACATTTAGGTATTTTTGAAAATATTTTTCCCGAAATAGATACATGCACTTTCTCCCCCTTATGTCACCGCGTGGCTTGAATTAATTTCCTTACTAGCAACACACACATAAATTCCCACCTTATATCGCTGCATGCACATTAAACCCTATCCTTATACCGCCGCATGTGTATCAATATCAAAACACAATAACAACTCGCACCACAACTGTCCATATGCCACAACTTGCCAAAATCAACAATATCAAAGTTACCACAACATATAGCCTACGACTCAACCACAATGTGAACAGGAATCTCACTAATAACAAAATAAATTAGAATTACTCAAAAAGGAAGGATATCCCAAAAATCAAAAACTTAAAGTAAGAATAACTCGACAGTAAATGAGGTAACATGACAATGAGAGATAATAAAGGCAATTAAGAAATACAAGAGCATGTTTGATAATAAGGGATAGAGCATGTGATAACAACATCAAGTAAAGCAAGTAAAGAGAAATTTAACAATGAAAGATATAACATGAAATTATAATTTCCAATTAAATACATGAAAGAGTCTAAGAGTCTAAACCGGTCAAAATACCACATATAAGCATGTGTACACACACATAATCAAAATAATACAAATCAACCCAAGTCCTAAGGGGCAGTCCCCCCACACAAAGTTAGGCAAGATACTTACCTCAAACAAGCTAAATCAATCCCTAATAAGCCTTTTCAGCAAAAATCCAACTCCGGGCGGCTCGAATCTAGCCAAAATAACATATTACCATAAATACAAGCCATAGGAAGCAATTTCGTATAATAAAGTTTCAATCTTTAAAGAAAATAAAAAAGACAACTCAAAATGTAAACCCCAGGCCCGCACCTCGGAACCTGACCAAACTTACATAATCCGAACACCCATTCTAATACAAGTTCAACCATACTAAAATTATCCAATTACGACCTCAAATCGACCTTCAAATCCTTTTTTTAACAAATATACTACTAGGTTATTCACCTAGTAGCTGTTATATTTAATAAATCCCAAATTGGGTCAAAGTTACAGAATGTTCAAGTAAAACTACAACAAAAATACGATAAATAAATCCTACGGCTATTTCTACCAAATACAATATAGCAATAGTTTAAAGATAGATTAAAAGTACAAAGCTAGTAATTTGAAATATCCAAGTGTTGCCGACGACAATGAATTGACACACCAATTGTAAATAATTTGTTGTAGCACCTACAAAGCTCTCACCAGGCGCCATTTATTGCAATCCAAATGAGTAGGTATGTATGAATGCACAGGTTGTAAAGCATAGTTTGGACATCTTCACTTTAGGGCTGAAGAAATGAAATTCCAGCTTCAATGGTGGTGGACAGTTTTTGATTGAGACATAGTTTGTGGCTGCTTATTTCCCTTAAACAAATAGTTAAAATAATCAGCCAAACAGTGAGTATGCCAAGCATTTCATTTCCAGTAGCATTCCTATGTGCCCTTCTAGATGTTCCGATAAAGTCATTATTTCTAGAGTAATTATTTGTCCTAAATGTTTTTACCTGTTGCATTCCGTAAGGTGCTTTGTTGGAAGAATTGTTGTTGAGAGTTATTGAACAACCCCCAGAATGAGCATGGTAACATGCTAATACCACTGGAAAGTTGAGTGACAACAAACATACAACAATTATCCTCAAGGTCAAACCTGCAACAATGATGTGTGGTTGGTAGGTAGTGCAACTTGATCATTCTTTGAAATGATAGTTTGTTGATGTATATGTAGAAGCAGTGTTGCAGCTGTAGCGTCAATGAACACTTATGTATTTCTTCTGCTGACTTCTAATTGCTGTATTTCTTAGCTCTAATTGAGACTGGTTCAAGTGTTTGACATTCGTCATAGATGCAGGTGGTTGAGCAAAGAAGTTTTTGCAGATGCCTCAATATTCCAAGGTTCTCTCTGGAGCCTGCAAAATGTAGCAAACAATCAAAGTAGTATTTGTTCAATCGACAAACCAATCAGTTCTAGAAATCATAATTGCCCCAACAGTTATGTTTTGATGCAATATTGTTTCTTGTGTATTGTTCCTGAAGAAATTGGACTGTATCTTGCCATATGGGATCCTTCAACCACAGATTGAGCATAATTCAATGCTAATACCACTGCATATTGAAGCATGTCCACACAGTAGGTAGACCAGCCCCAGCAGTCGATCATGGTTTAGGAGATATTGTTGTTGTATTAACAGCAACATTGTAGCAGTGTGTTGCTCCTAGATAAACTGGACTGTAACTTCCCCTCTGTTGATGCATCAACTACAGAATCACTGTGTATCGAAACATCTCCTTATGGTAAGAATGTATTCCCAGAATATCCATCACAGTCAGTTGCCTTTAGTGTTGCATGTTGTTTAATCTGGAGGTGTTCTTCTTGCAATCCTTACCCTAAGGTTAGGAATTTGTGCCTTGTCTTGGTTAATAAGTGTCTTGCCTGCTGTAGGGAAGTTATGAAATGAGTGAAATATTGTTGTACCTGCACTAGAAAAGACAAATTTAGCCAAATAATCTGCCAGAGTATTGCCCTCCCTTAGAACATGCTCAAATATCACATTGAAATTGTGCTTCAATTGATTGATCTTATTTATTTCCTTCCCTATGTTCCAAGGTACCTCCCAAATACCATCAATTATTTTCTTCATCAGCATTGAATCTGTCTGGATGATTAGTGGATGAAGCTGCTTCTGGACACAATATGATAGACCTTCAACAATTGCCTTTGCTTCAGCAATTGTGTTAGTCGACAGTCCTAACTCCTCTGCCTTTGCAAATAGCACATCACCTGCATCATTCCTTACACATAAAGCATATGAGCTTGGCCCAGGATTTCCTTTAGAAACACCATCAGTATTGCATTTGAACCATTTGTTGTAAGCCAGTTGCCATTGAACTCTTTTTGTTACAACATAAGGCAAGTAGCTTTCAAGAAAGGAAACCATATCAGGCCAGTGAAGTGGTACGTTAGGCATCCAAGGATATCTAATCCTTTCCAGATAGTGCAGTTGTTTATTTACCTCATGGACTAGTCTATTAAAAGAGACTGGCCCCCCTCCATGTTTCATTGAGTTTCTTCTTTTCCATAATTATCAGGTGATAATAGCTGGAGTTGCTTGGTACAGTGGTCTTAGTTTTGCACAACAATTAGCTCCCCACCATAATCTGATAACCTGATGAAGCTGGATTAGATTGACAATCAATCCTGCACCATTTAAGAATAGTCTCCAAAGCCTTGTAGCAGTATCACTTGTAAGGAAGATATGTTGTAGTATTTCCTGTTATGGTGGTAGGCAACACCAGCATTTAGAAACAATTAATTATCCCCATCTTCTCCATATATCATCTGTTGGAACCTTCCCTTTCCATAATCTCCATAAGAAGAAGGATATCTTGAATGGAAATCCATTTGTCCATAGCTTGTTTTATTCATGATTTGGGTTGTGCCTGTGCCTAAGTAAGTGCCAAGCACTACTTAGTGTAAATTTTTTTTGAAGGTGTTGGCATCCATTTAGGAGTTTCCCATATTGTTTAAGATTTTCCAAAATAAACCTCATGCTTGATATGGTCAGCAATGTCTGCAGGAAAATTTTGGATTAAAATCTGATCATTCCATGTATCTTCATCTCTCAATGCTGCTACTTCTTCGAGGTCTTCATTAATGTTAAAATCTAGTGGCACCATATAATAAAGTGACCCAAGGCCAGTCCAATTCTCAGGCTAAATATTAGTGCAGCCCCTATTCATTTCCTATAGAATTTCATGTTCTACCCCCTCCTTTGCTTCCAATATTTTCTTCCAAAAATGAGATCCATTCCTAAATTGCAAAGTTGTTGGAAGATCCTTTTTGTAGTATTTGTTCCACATGTAGTTGGATCACAATAATTTTGATGTCCTAAATCTCCACCACAACTTGGCAAAGAGAGATTTAGAAATATCAAACAAGGATCTAAAACCTATTCCCCCCTCCTCCTTTGGAAGGCATAGATTCTGCCATTTTATCTCGTGTCTACTCCTGCCCTCTTCCTTTGTACTCCAAAAGAACCTAGTAAATAACATATGTAAGTGTTCAATAATGTTTTTAGGAGGATCAAGAATAGACAGGATGTGTGTAGGTAAGCTTTGGAGAACACTGGAGATGAGAGTGGATTTGCCTCCAAAAGACAACAGCTTTCCTTTCCAGGAATGAAGTTTTGCTTCTTTTTTTTCTGAATTAAGTCATTGTAGTATTCTTTTCTTCTCCTTATGTAGAATATTGGAGATCCTAGGTAAGTTAAGGGGAACTTACCTTTTTGGAAACCAGTGATTGAAGCTACATTCTGAAACAGTTGGTCTGCCACATTATTGTGCATGTAGTATGAACTCTTAGCTTTGTTGATCAGTTGACCTGAGGTATGTTCATATTGTGTGAGAACTTCAACAATTCTATTCAATGAGTATGTGTTAGCAGAGGCAAAGATGATTGTATCATCAGCATATGCCAAATGATTCAATGGTTCAGTCCATTTTGACATTCCATAACCAATGAATTTCTTGTCTTCGAACAGTTTGTTTATTGATCTTGACAGTACCTCATAAGATAGGATAAATAGGGCTGGAGAAAGAGGATCTCCTTGCTTAACCTCTCTTGTTGACTTGAAAAATCTAGTAGACTCACCATTCACTAGAACGAAGTACCAATTGTTTGCCAGTAAGTTCCAGATCATAGTTATGTGATGTTCAAAAAACCCCATTTTTCTTAGAGTGTGAAGAAGATACTTCCATGATACCCCATCGTAGGCCTTTGCCATGTCAAGTTTAATGACCACATTGGCAGGTTTTCCTCTCAGCCTTAAATCTGTAACTATTTCTTGTGTAAGCAAAAGTTTTTCAAATATGCTTCTTCCTTTCAGAAATCCAGTTTGGTTTGAAGAAATGAGTGAAGGGAGGATGTTTTCCAATCTGTCATGCAGTACTCTGGAAATAACCTTGTTGATAAAGTTGCTCAAACTTATTGGTCTTAGATCAGAAAGTGCTTGGGGATGTGGTTTCTTTGGTAATAGCACTAGGTTAGTGTGAGTGATTTATTGTGGCAGTGATGCACCTACATAGAACTGTTCTATAATCTTGATGATGTCTTCCCCTACAATGTCCCAACAACTTTAACAAAACAAACTAGTAAAACCATCAGGTCCACTGGCACTATCTCCACCTAATGAAAAGGTAGCTCTCTTAACCTCTTCAATTGTTGGAAATCTGCACAGTTCCATATTTTGCTCTTAAGTAACCATATGTGGTACATAGTTAAGTAATTAAAAGCTTATAGGATCTCCATCATGTGTGAATTGTTTGTGAAAATGATCAACTACACCCTCAGAAATAAGTGCTTGAGATTCCAACCACACACCATTTCCATTTTGAATTCTTCTGAGATGAAGTTTCTGTCACTTTCCATTCACATGATTTTGGAAGAATCTTGTATTCCTATCACATTCAGCAAACCAATGCATGCCTGCTTTTTGCTTCATGAATTGCTCCTCGATGCTAAGATATTTCTTCAATTCTGCTTATGCCTTTTGTAGCACAACTCTATTCTCAATTGTCAGATTCTCTTCAAAAAGCATCTCTTTGACCCTGACAATATCTTCCCTAATGGCAAGCTGTTTGAAAATGTCACCAAATGTCAGCTTACTCCAATGGGAAAGTGCAGTTTTAACTCTCTTCAGTTTTTGTTTGAACATTAGAAAGGGATCACCAACAAAGTCTGCTATCCAATTCTACCTTACCACCTCAGTGAAGGAGTAATGAATAGTCTAGAAGTTGAGAAACTTGAATGTTTAAGCAGACTGCATAGCTTCTTCTGTACAACTCATGAGCAAAGGAGCATGGTCAGAACTTGTTCTTATAAGGTGCTCTACCTCTATGTTTGGGAATAGAGTCTGAAAAGGTTGATTAACTAGTATCCTATCCAGACTCTTGAATATGCATCCAGCATCTGATCTTCCATTCCACCAAGTGAAGGGACTTCTTTTGTAGCCAGTGTCGAACAAACTAGAAGAATTAACACAAAATGCAAAGTTTTCAATTTCTGGTGGGTATACTGGTAATCCTCCTATGTTTTCCTCCTCATGAAGAACAACATTGAAGTCCCCTCCAACTACCCAGGGCAATTCCATGTCAGCAACAAGGTAATATAGATTATCCCACAGTTCCAATCTATCTAGTGATGAACACTTTGCATATACAAAGGTCATAATGATGTGCTGTCCAACATATTGATGATATATCTTAATAGTTAGTTGCTGGTCAGTGTCACTCAGTAGTTCCCACTCCACCATTGCATCAAAAAATAGCCAAATCTTCCCATTAATATTTGAGATAGCAGTGTCCATCCCCAATCTTCTCTTATACTTGTGAATTAACCCCTGCTTTTGAAAAGGCTCCATAAGTGCTATAATGAAAAAACCATGTTCCTTTTGCATGTTGATGACTCTTTGAAAGGCCTGCTGAGTCTTAATAGACCTAATGTTCCATATTAATATTTTAACCATCATCTAGTTGTTGATGTTTCCCTCTTGGGTAAGATCCTAGTTGGTGGAAGTGGCTCCTTAACATGTGTTTGCTTGTTGCCTTTCTTTCCATGTCTGTATGAGATTATAGGTGGCAAATCTTCTTCCCTTGAAACAACTTTGAAGTTCCCAGCAGTGATTTCATCTTCTCCTTCATCTTCCAGCTGCTGTTTGTCAACTAAAGTTGTATGAATTTCAAGTGGCAGTTCCTTGTGTGTTATGAGATCATGTAAAATCTGATTGGGAGAGATCAGTGGAACATTGAGCTGGATCTGCATTGGAGAGCCAGTAGATGAAGCACAAGCAATGGGATTAGTGGTAATTGTTGGAGGTTCTCTCTGTACAATTGCAAGCTCCACATGGTCAAGTCCCATGTTAGAGTTACTCTCATCAAGAGTTTGTAAGGCTGATCTTGCTGTTTGATCTTTTGAAACATTAGTACTTTGCTCCTTAGGCAAAACTTCCAACAGATCACAAGCAATAGTTGGTAAAATCTATTGTGTGGTGCTATTATTCATAGCTATCACGATGGCTGAATTGTTTGTGGGTTCTAGAGTAGTGTTAGATCTTCGATCTTCAATTTTGAGGCTTGTGTTTACTTGTGGGTTGCACTCAGATTGTTGCACTTCATCACTGTAGAGTTTTGTATCACCTCTAATAGAGTTAGGTAAATCCCCAAAAGTCTGGGAAGGTATCTCCTGGCATGAGTGATTGAGGGTAACATTTAGGACTGGCTTTTATGTTTCAAAGCTCCTTTGAACCCAGGAAGCTATGGTTTCCTTTGTAGCTGGCCCTTTTAATTCAGTACCACTGGCAGTGGGTTCCCTAGTATTCACTATATGTTTAGGATTAGAGCTGTGATTTTCCAGGCTGCCAATACTCTTGTTATCTTGGTGCTTGTAGGATTCAATTAATGGAAGCTTCTTCTGTTGAGCTGTTATGCTATACATCATAGATGTAGTCTGTGCAGCAGCAGTCACATGCAAAAATTGAGAAGATGTAAAACCTGCTGACTCCCCTGATTGATCAAGTTCAGGGGTTTCCTGTTCATCCTGCTTTCCCTTCTCTCTTTCAATCACATGAACAATGTGATTTGGTAGTGGATTGTGCACACCCTCAGAAGAATGTGGATGATCGTTGTGGGATTTGAGATTTGTATTTGAAATCTGGTGTAGGTTGTTGTGTTGTTTTTTACTTATTTAAACACTTGGCTATTTTAATTTCTCTTGTTTGCTTCTGTTGTTGATTCCTCTGAAATTCTTCTTCTTTTGAGACTGCCATTGCTCCTTGGGAATATTATCCTTTGTTTGCTGATATGGTGTGGCATTGATGTTTGTTCTTTCCTGTTGTACTACAGTTTGGTCTTTCTCCACAAGTGTTGGTTGTGAAAGCTGGTTTTTGTGTTGCCTTTGTATTATCTGCTCATGTTGTTGTTACGTTCCAATTGACCTTTCAGGCATGTTGGTCTTCTGATTTGATCTTTGTTGTTGTTCCTCAGTTTGGTATTATACCCCATATCTTATTTTGGACTCTGATAATTTTAGAGTATAATGGGTTGGAGTTGGTGTTGTTGTGATCCATTATTAGTAGTATCCCAAAGAGTAGTTTTGTTGTTATTGTTGTTCGATGATTCTGCATCAGTTTTCTTCTTTTCTTCCTCATCTTTTTTCTTTATGGAACAGTAGTAGTCTTCATGTCCTAAATGTCTGCAGTGAAAGCAGTAAGGTGGGATATCTTCATAAACAACTTCCAACCATTGGCCATCCCCATTGACATCTTGATCTTCATCAAAGCCAAGCCAAACATGGTGAGGCCTTGTTTGTGTTAAGTCCACTTGCATCCTTACTTTGGCAATACTTCCCCTGGTCTTTTGCATGAAAGCAAGGTCAAGGTGCAGAATCTTCCCAACTGGTGATAATAAAACAGACAAAACCTCTCTGTAGTAGAAATGCCATGGAAGCTCTGGAATGACAATCCAAATAGGGACAATTGGAATATCCTCTTTTGGATTAAAGATAGGTGTCCAAGCCTGTAATTCCATTCTCTGATCTTGAATGTACATGAACTTTTTGGTCCAGACAGTGGTGTGATCATACTCATTATCAAGGTCGATGTAAACTGTCTTAGCATTAAAATGAGCTATCTTAACTCCTCCTCTAAGTTCTGTATGGATAATGAAACTTCTCCTAATCTGCTCCATTCAAGGCATTGTATTTAGAAACTTTCCTACAATTGTGTACTGACACCTGCTGGCGAGTGTGGTCATGTAATCCTTTGTAGTAAGGATAACTGTTGGCTGACCCTGTTTGGTAATTATTCTAGGAGTTGTGAACTCTATTGGTTCAATATGTACAACCTGCCTTGCTCAGAATTTGGTAGCTAGAGATTGTGTGATAATAGGAGGTGGTGGAGTAGGATAGGAAGGTATTTTACTTAGTTAAGTATTATTGTCACTTGGTAATGTAGGTGTAGGTATCTTAATGTGCTGAGGCTGGTTGTTTTGGCTACTGGAAATGTTTTGTTGCTTTGGTGTGTTATATGGAGCTGCAACATTTGTGTATGTGCGTGCAAGGTCTAAAGCAGGAGATTGATTGAGGTTCTGTGTTTGAGAGGGAGTTTCTTTGGGAGATGAGTTACATGTGTGATTGTTGAGATGGTGGTAGGTACCTTGTTTTTATGGTGAGCAGCATGATTTTTATCAAAGTTGGTTGATATTTTAGGAAAGGTCAATGGTGTTGGTCTGTGTGTTGGTTGGGGTTGTGTGGGATCATTTTCATTATTGGTTAACACAACAGATGTTGGCAAATTTGGTGATGGCTGTGTTAGGCATGGTTGATCAGTAGAAGTTGGTTTGGCATGCTTCTCCCTGTTAGCAAGAGACTGCTCAAGTGATCGTTGGCCAGTTGAAGGAGTAGCAACATTACAGTCATCTAACATCATAGCCACAGGGGGACCATTTGGTCGAGCATCAAGGTCCTGACTATGCAATTGAGATTGGGTATTCTGATGACTTCCACCAACAGGTTCTTTTCCATCCAATTCAATCACAGCTTGATCATCAGAATTATCATAGGCAACATGTGTTGTTGTAGGTGTCTGCCTTTGAGCACCCTTTTTTGTTGAATGTTCTTGCAATTTCTCATAATGACTAATCTCAACATGACTTTTTGAAGCATATCCATTCATATATTCATTAAAATTGACATCAAAACTAACCTTGGCATTTCGTCGAACATGTGGTATGTGCGATTCTGTGTATACCGTGTTCTTCCATTTTGGATCGAATTTCTCAACGTGGTTGTTGTTTGAGGGGTTGGGATCAGTATCCAGATCAAATGGAGTGGATTGGCATTTGTTTTGACCAGTTTGGATATATGTAACCCCTAGCGCGACCATCATCTGTTTGTCGACATTGTTCTCCTGTGCAGAATCGCATTCTCCTATTGTGATGTTCTCTGAGACATTGTTGGTTGATTGTAAATTGTGTGTTGAGCACTCTCCATGGCTTTGAATCAGTCAATTTAGCCCAGAAACATTGCAGTGTATGTCAGCTATGTAACGACCCGACCGGTCATTTTGAGCTCTAGCGCGTCGTTCAGCGGTTTGAGGCCATGAGCAGCTTCACTTCAGGTATTATGACTTGTATACGTGATCGGGATTGAATTTCGGGAAGTTCGGAGTTGAATTGGAAAGGAAATTCTCTTTTCGAAAGCTTTAAGTTGGAAGAATTGACTAAGATTGGATTTTAGAGTAAACGGCCTCAGAATCGGGATTTGAAGGTTCCAACAGGTTCGTAGGATGATTTAGGACTTGGGCATATGTTCGGATTGGGTTTTGGATGCCCCAGGAGCGTTTTGGCACCTATTGTGGAAGTTAGCATTTTGGAAGAATTCCATAAATTTGGGTTGAAGTGCATTTCAATGTTATTGATGTCCGTTTGGAATTTTGAGTCTGAGAATAGCTCCGTATGGTGATTCCGGTATTGGGAGCGCATCCGGAAGTGGATTTGGAAGTCCGTAGGTCATTTTGGAGTTGTTTAGCGAAAGTTAGAAATCTGAAAGTTTTTGAGAAGTTTGACCGGAAGTTGACTTTTTGATATCGAGGTCGGAATCCGATTCCGGAAGTTGGAATAGATCCGTAATGTCAAATGTGACTTGTGTGCAAAACTTGAGGGCAATCGGGCGTGATTTGAAAGGTTTCGGCATCGAATATAGAAGTTTGAAGTTCTAAAGTTCATTAAATTTGAATTGGGCTGCGATTCATGATTTCGATATTGTTGGATGTGATTTGAGGCCTCAAGCAGGTCCGTGTTATGTTATTGGACTAGTTGGTGTGATTGGACAGGGGCCTCAGGTAGATTCCGGGTGGTTAACGAATCGAATTTGAATTTGAGGAAGAGCTGAAGCAGCTGGGCATCTGGTGTATCCGCACCTGCGTGAAGAGGGCCGCAAGTACGGAAGATGGCTCACAAAAGCGGAAGGAGCCAAGGTTGCTAAGAACCGCAGAAGCGGAAGGATTTGCGCACCTGCGATGGCGCAGGTGCGATGTCAGTAGCCGCAGAAGCGGCAAGGGCCGCAGTTGCGATGTCAGTAGCCGCAGAAGCGGCAAGGGCCGCAGGTGCGGATGGAGTTTCGCAGAAGCGGCCTAAGAACCGTAGGTGCGAAAATGTCGCTGGGCAGTGGGGTTTCTTTAAAACGGGAATCGGCCCATTTTTCTCCCATTTTCATTTGGTTTGGGAAATTTTGAAGAGCTTCAAGGGGAGATTTTCAGCAAGCAACTCAAGATAAGTGATCCCCACTTATTATAAGTTAAATACATGGTTTGTATAAGAATTTAAACATGAAAATTAGTAGAAATTGTGGGGGGTTTTGGTAGAAAACCTAGAATTTGGTATTTTGGATTTTGATCAAAAATTTTGGACATGGAATTGAGAATAAATTATATATTTGACTCTGTGATCTCATTTACAAAGTTTATCTTCGAAAAATTTCGGAATCCTGGCACGTGGGCCCGAGGGCGATTTTATTGACTTTTCAAGCGGAGTTGTGAATTGTTGTAAATAGGATTATAATGAGTATTTGAGTGTATATTAATAGGTTTGCATAATTATGGACCAGTTTTGCAGCGTTGGGCATCGGTTTGAGTCATCGGAAGGGCTTGGGAGCCGGTTATGGAACTTCGGAGCGAGGTAAGTCTCCTTTCTAACATTGTAAGAGGGAATTTACCCCATAAGTGAAATAATTCAATATGTGATCTATTTGTAGGGGCTACGTACGTACGAAGTGACGAGAGTCCGTGCATAGCTACTATTATGCTTATGTACGGGTAGTCTAGGACCCAAATTGCGTTATATTTGCGATGTTTGCATCCTACTTGTTAATTTAACTATTAAAAACATATTGGAACTTGATAAAGGAATTTCAAAAGGTTAAAATTCACCTACTTGTGTTTCGGACGGGTCACTTGACCGTTAATGAGAATTGATATTTCTTTGAACGTCAAACCTAAATAAATCCTTAATTTGGTTGTTTGAATGTGCTTATCTTTTGCGGAACGGGCCGAACACCTCGGCAGATTAAATAGATGCATCTACGGTTCGCGCCGTTCGACCCTCCGGCAGTGCACAATTTAATATTATGTTGGATCGGGCCGTACGACCTCAGCATGATTTGCGCATGACATAATTGATTGTTTGGGAATTTGCAATAAAGGATATTGCCTCCTTGGCCTGAGTTAAATTGTTAAATAATGGGAGATAAATTTGGAGATTTCTTAATCATAAAAGAACTGCTTACTTCAAAATATTGAGCTTGCAACCGTTCATATAATACATACTTAATTATAGCATTGATATCCTATTTATAGCCCATAGTAAGTGTCGAAGTCGACCCCTTGTCATTACTTCTTCGGGGTTAGGCGGGATACTTACTGGGTACGCATTGATTTACGTACTCATACTACACTTGCTGCACATTTTTGTGCAGGTACATATATGTGTAAAGGCTTTGTGGGCGCAGAGGCGCGGTTATTGCGGGGACATAGGCGAGCTGCACTCTCGACTACGATCCGCAGCCAGCAGAGTCTCCTTCAAAGTATTTATATTTCTCCTATCCAAATTTGTATTTTCGGACAGATGTTATTTTATTTTCCTTCCTAGTTGATGCTCATGCACTTGTGATACCGGGTTTTGGGATAATTATGGGTTGTTCTGTATTGACTTTGTTAAAAGCATTATTATTTACTCTTTAAATCCCCATTCTTTACTATTTAAATTGAAGGAAAATATGATTTCAAAAGTAACAAAAATGAGAACCCAATTAAGTATTTATTGTTGGCTTGCCTGATAGCGGTGCCCGGCACCATCACAACCTTTATGGTTTTTGGGTTGTGACAACATGGTATCAGAGCACTAAGTTCACTTAGGTATCACGAGTCATGAGCGAGTCTAGTAGAGTGTTGCGGACCGGTACGGAGACGTCTGTACTTATCTTCGAGAGGCTACAGGACAGTTAGGAGCACTTCCCTTCTTGATTCCTCATCGTGCAATTCAATTCCTTTGAGGCTTAGGCCTTCATTCCCTTCCTATTCAGTCTTATGCGACGCAAATCACTTGTTATAAATCGGGAATCGAGGAATTTTAATGGTACTACAGATGTGGTGCAAGATATTTCTCCTTGCGTATTTGATTGGGCTATTATCGTCACCTTGCGGAAGGTCGTTCTATCATTGCAGCTGAGTATCAGTATTACCTAATGTTTTGAAGTTTGGCATTGATTGCTATGATGACTCGTGTGTTGCTATCGCACCGTGTTTGTGTAATGGTAGGGTGCTTGTCTATGCGTCGAAGCAGTGAATGACTTGGAAGGAGGTTTACTCAGTGCATGATTAAGAGATCTAGTATTTTATTTTCGGTGAAGGAAAGGCAATCGGACTATGAATGTTCAGGTTTGGATTGACGGAGTAACGAGACTTGGTATTTCGAGCATGGTGGAATTTTCATCTGTGATGTGGTGTCGTCGCCCTGGATTGAATGTGTTAAGTTCGTCGATGTTATAGTCTTCATCAATTTGCCTTCGGGGTATGGTAGTGTGAAATAGTGCCAGGGAAGCGGCTGTCATAGATCGCAGTGTGCGGTGGTTCAGGACTTGATCGGTGGTACGAGTTTTGAGGGCTCAAGGAAGATGATCTTCGAAAAGGTTTAAAGTTGGTAGTGATCGATTGGTTCAAGTGCTACAGAGGTAGATTTTGATTTAAGGCAACATCTGGGCAGCGAAGGATGAGGAGGAACATGTAGGAGGTGTCTTGCGGTGGTTAAATTTCTAGAAGGCCAAGTGTGAGAAACAGAAGCCGGGTAGTTGCTTAATTGAGAGGGTTTGACCAAAGTGGGAGAGTGGCAGAGTATCAGATGGGTTCGATGGTAGGATAGCTACACGTCTTGGGAAAGTTTTGAGTGATTCGGGATTTTATGATGGACAATGACTAGGTCTACAGACTCAATTTGGAATATTGGCTATTATATGGGGGAAAGTGGATACGACGGGAAGGAGTTGCCTGATAGGAAGAATACAACATGACTTGGGATGGGAATGTACTGTCGCACCTTTTAGTTGATGTCCATGAGGAGTGAACGGACTTGTACACCTGGTGAATGAGCACGGGCTCAGGATGGGTTACTGATCATGTAGTAAGTGTACCCAGTGTAGCGATGTTGGAAGATGTCGGCATGTAATTTCCATAGGTGGGTTATCTTTTATGAGCAGGTCAGCGGTCGCGTGGCTGACGAAGCTTCTACAAAGAATTCGACTGCTATCCGGTGAGAGGTTGAATATGAAAACGTGGCTAGTGATTCAGAGTATTCATGAAATGGTTAACAGGAAGATTTTGAGGCAGATTGGCAGGTTGATTGTGCAAGATCATGTCAATAGGGACTAAGGGGCCTTGGTGGATTCCAGAATTATGCAATGGTAGCTTCAAGCTAAGTGGGAGAGCCCCCCCCCCCCACGATGGGATTGCATGGTTGTAAACTTGTGAGATTTCTTGTTATCGGCATATTCGTGGGTTATTACGACTAAGGAAAGAGAACATCAGCGGTAATTTGAGCAAAGGATTGAGGAATGTGTGCTATAGTTGGCTTTATTGACTCATGTCCAGGCTCTGGGAAGATTCAGGATTTATGCTTCGTGTAAAGGCGATTTACAAGGAAAGTGATTCAGTCGAGTGCTTCTTGAGAGGGCATTTGTGTGCTAGTGGAGCCTTGGAGTTTGATTATATTCGGGACCAAGTCAGAGTGGGTGACTCTCAACAACGGTCCTAGTGGATTCAAAAGTTAATGTGTGGTGCCTAAGGATTTCGAGTGTGTAGTATGGTTAAGTATTGAGCTGTTGCAACGGATTATAAAAAGGGGCTTAGAATGTTCTATGTTATCTTCGGTATGCGGTGTAGCAGTGGAAGAATGGGAGAAAATAACTTCTAAATCATAGGGAAATTATCAAAATGAGTGTACCCATTGAGGATGCGAATATGCGCACAAGGAAAGTATGTGATGGTTTGTGGGTTTTGAGACACCATGGTCTCGTAAAATAAGGTCACTCCGGATAAGTGCGGATTTGGGTTCATGATGTTTTGAATAGAGCTATTATTATTTCTAGGGCAAGTCCCGAGTAAATTAGAAGGAGTGGCTCGGTTGGTAATGGTTGAATCAACACGGTAATGGCAGTGACCAGTTTCTCCAGCGTCAAGTTATACATGTGGTTTGTGGTTGTACACTTGGGCTTGAGCGTCACCACAACTTGGTTGATTTGGGAGGTATTCGATTCGTATGGTTTTTTGATAAAGGGATTTTCGGAAGAGTTATGGTGGTTTAAACCACTACTCGAGGTTTGTATTTTCTGTGGTTATGGGAATTTGGCTGCGTGTTGCAATGGTTCTCTTGAAATAAGCTAAGTAAAATGTTTATATATGATGAAGTGTTTACCTTATTAGTGGTTCCGGAGTTATGATGAAATTTTTGTGCTCTTGCGCATTGGCATGATTAAGTGCAGTGAGTAGCATGGGATTTGGAAGTTGAGGATCAAGGATGCGGTTCGGTGTTGACAAGAATGTCACGAGCTCGGATGAGCGTAAAATGACTCAGATGGTTAGAGTCAGCTGGCATTGTTTTTGGCGTCACCTGAGATTGGTGT
The DNA here is from genome assembly GCF_000390325.3 of Nicotiana tomentosiformis. Lineage (NCBI taxonomy): Eukaryota > Viridiplantae > Streptophyta > Magnoliopsida > Solanales > Solanaceae > Nicotiana > Nicotiana tomentosiformis. The sequence continues at coordinate 83,991,016 of NC_090818.1, forward strand.
CTGGTGTAAAGAGGCTTTGCATACTGAATGCGGATTCTTGAATTGCTTTACAGTGTTGGTGTGGCCGATAGTATGAATGTGCAGACTCATTGTCTGGTGCGGAAGGTCGGGGGAGCTTGTCCCACGAAAAGATTGTATAAGCGTGACAGGTAGTCACTTAAATGATTAAAGATGGAAACCAAGTATGGAGGTTGTGGTACTATCGTTGATGTGAGAATTTATGCTTGAAGGGCGCTCGGTTCATTTGGTTGTGAACTGAGAATGTTTGTTTTGGATTTGGCGGCTATTCTTGTGTGTCGTGGGAAAAAAGGTTTAACCTGGATCCTTGAAAGGTTATTAGCCTAGTGCGGTACGGTCAGAATTAGCTTGAGTTCTGTGGATGGATCTAAATATGAATGTGGGCTCTATGTCGGGCCAGATGTATTCATTTCAGCATAGCGCTCCTTGTGGATGAGTATTCAGACGTTGGATGTTATTCCGCCGCCGACTATTTCATGTAATACTATATTGTGTCGTGTGAGTTGTGAAACGGCTTGATGATTTCATATGTGTTGAGGTTCCGCGTAGCGATTGTGTTATGTGAGCAGGATGGCTCACGAGAGTTAGGTCATATATCGCACCTTAGTTGTGCTTGAGTTTGTAGCGTATGGCGCTATCTATCTCCCCAGGGATGGTATTATGCACTTGGCGTGTTTGTGGACGATATTCGGGTATTTTGCAGGTATGAGCATTTTAGCTTGGTAACTAATTCCTTACAGATTATTATGTGTGAATCAGGTGGCATGCCGCTACAGACATGTTGTTTGGATCGGGTTGCACGCCGCAACAGTGTGATGTTGAGTATAGTTCCCTATATCTATTCTTGTGTGTTTTGTTTCTCATTTTCTGAGAAAGGTTCATAACGCCTTTTCGGTTATTTAATTAGTTACGTGGGTTGAGTAGTTCTTTCTAGAGTTCGTTTTCCTTATGAATCACATTCATGTTTGTAGTTTGTCGGCACATTGTGGCATCATATGAGATTTTTGTCTGAAGTCTGAGGTGGCTTATTGCTTGGGTAGCTTATACTGGGAGAGACGGGATTATTGGACCTGGGGTCAGTGTGATCAGATCGGTATGAGGCATAGTTAAAGAGTAAATATTGGTATTCAACCCTGAATGAGGTAATGCTTCTTGTCAAGGGGAGAAACTCAATGAATGGTTGACTCGGCAGTTGGTTGTAAATTTCTACGCATTGTTTCCGCTGTGGCAGCATTACAAGAGTTGGAGTAGGACATGTATGTGACATGAGGTATGTTGTGGACACCAGGTTCGTGGAATTTCGGCTATTGTTATCAGAGGATATTATTATGGTCATGCTAATTATGCGATGCATGGTGTGAATTCAGCAAAGGTATACAGTCATGTTTTGGTACATCGGGTGGTGATTGATACGTTGATCGTATGTTGGAAACAGGCCTGGCAGAAGATTCCGGATGTTGGAATTTGGCTCTAAGACAAATTTGACTAAACAAAAGGGGAATCTTCATATTTACTTGAGCCAGTGTGCTCAACTGAGTTGTGGAAGCACGGGTAGGTGCACGAGGTGCTAAACAGTGATTTCGGACAACTCCAGCACAGTTCTTAGCACGTTCGAGGACGAACATATGTTTAAGTGGGAGAGAATGTAATGACCCGACTGGTTGTTTTGAGCTCTACCGCGTCATTCGGCGATTTAAGGCCATGAGCAGCTTCACTTCATGTATTATAACTTGTACGCATGGTCGGGATTGAATTTTGGGAAGTTCGGAGTTGAATTGGAAAGAAAATTCTCATTTCGAAAGCTTTAAGTTGGAAGAATTGACTAAGATTGGATTTTAGAGTAAACGGCCTCAGAATCGGGATTTGAAGGTTCCAGCAGGTTCGTATGATGATTTCGGACTTGGGCGTATGTTCAGATCGGGTTTTGGATGCCCCGGGAGCGTTTCAGCACCTATTGTGGAAGTTAGCATTTTGAAAGATTTCCATAAATTTGGGTTGAAGTGCATTTCAATGTTATCGATGTCCGTTTTGGAATTCCGAGTCTGAGAATAGCTCTGTATGGATTCCGGTATTGGGAGCGCGTCCGGAAGTGGATTTGGAGGTCCGTAGGTTATTTTGGAGTCGTTTGGCGAAAGTTAGAAATCTGAAGGTTTTTGAGAAGTTTGACCGGAAGTGGACTTTTTGATATCGGGATCGGAATCCGATTTCGGATGTTGGAGTAGATCTGTAATGTAAAATGTGACTTGTGTACAAAATTTGAGGGCAATCGGGCGTGATTTAATAGGTTTCGGCATCGAATATAGAAGTTTGAAGTTCTAAAGTTCATTAAGCTTGAATTGGGGTGCGATTCATGATTTCGATGTTGTTGGATGTGATTAGAGGCCTTGAGCAGGTTTGTGTTATGTTATTGGACTGATTGGTGTGATTGGACGGGATCCCTGGGTCCTCGGGTGGATTCCAAGTGGTTAACAGATCGAATTTGAATTTGAGGAAGAGCTGAAGCAGCTGGGCATCTGGTGTAACCGCACCTGCATGAAGAGGGCCGCAGGTGCGAGCCCGCAGGTGCGGGAGATGGCTCGCAGAAGCGGAAGGATTTGCGCACCTGTGATGGCGCAGCTGCGATGTCAGTAGCCGCAGAAGCGGCAAGGGCCGCAGGTGCGGATGGAGTTCCGCAGAAGCGGCCTAAGAACCGTAGGTGCGAAAATGTCGCTGGGCAGTGGGGTTTCTTTAAAACGGGAATTGGCCTATTTTTCTCCCATTTTCATTTGGTTTGGGAAATTTTGAAGAGCTTCATGGGGAGATTTTCAGCATGCAACTCAAGATAAGTGATCCCCACTTATTATAAGTTAAATACATGGTTTGTATAAGAATTTAAACATGAAAATTAGTAGAAATTGTGGGGGTTTTGGTAGAAAACCTAGAATTTGGTATTTTGGATTTTGATCAAAAATTTTGGACATGGAATTGAGAATAAATTATATATTTGACTCTGTGATCTCATTTACAAAGTTTATCTTCGAAAAATTTCGGAATCCTGGCACGTGGGCCCGAGGGTGATTTTATTGACTTTTCAAGCGGAGTTGTGAATTGTTGTAAATAGGATTATAATGAGTATTTGAGTGTATATTAATAGGTTTGCATAATTATTGACCAGTTTTGGAGCGTTGGGCATCGGTTTGAGTCGTCGGAAGGGCTTGGGAGCCGGTTATGGAACTTCGGAGCGAGGTAAGTCTCCTTTCTAACATTGTAAGAGGGAATTTACCCCATAAGTGAAATAACTCAATATGTGCTTCTATTTGTGGGGGCTACGTACGTACGAAGTGACGAGAGTCCGTGCATAGCTACTATTATGCTTATGTACGGGTAGTCTAGGACCTAAATTGCGTTATATTTGCGATGCTTGCATCCTACTTGTTAATTTAACCATTAAAAACATATTGGAACTTGATAAAGGAATTTCAAAAGGTTAAACTTCACCTACTTGGGTTTCGGACGGGTCACTTGACCGTTAATGAGAATTGATATTTCTTTGAACATCAAACCTAAATAAATCCTTAATTTGGTTGTTTGAATGTGCTTATCTTTTGTGGAACGGGCCGAGCACCTCGGCAGATTAAATAGATGCATCTATGGTTCGCGCCGTTCGACCCTCCGGCAGTGCACAATTTAATATTATGTTGGATCGGGCCGTATGACCTCAGCATGATTTGCGCATGACATAATTGATTGTTTTAGAATTCGCAATAAATGATATTGCCTCCTCGGCCTGAGTTAAATTGTTAAATAATGGGAGATAAATTTGGAGATTTATTAATCATAAAAGAACTGCTTACTTACTTCAAAATATTGAGCTTGCAACCGTTCATATAATCCATACTTAATTATAGCATTGATATCCTATTTATAGCCCATAGTAAGTGTCGAAGTCGACCCCTCATCACTACTTCTTCGGGGTTAGGCGGGATACTTACTGGGTACGCGTTGATTTACGTACTCATACTACACTTGCTGCACATTTTTGTGCAGGTACATATATGTCTAGAGGCCTTGTAGGCGCAGAGGCGCGGTTATTGCGAGGACTTAGGTGAGCTGCACTCTCTACTACGATCCGCAGCCAGTAGATTCTCCTTCAGAGTATTTATATTTTTCCTGTCCAAATTTGTATTTCTGGACAGATGTTGTATTTTATTTTCCTTCCTAGTTGATGCTCATACACTTGTGACACCAGGTTTTGGGATGATTATGGGTTGTTATGTATTGACTTTGTTAAAAGCATTATTATTTACTCTGTAAATCCCCATTCTTTACTATTTAAATTGAAGGAAAATATGATTTCTAAAGTAACAAAAATGAGAACCCAATTAAGTACTTATTGTTGGCATGACTAACAACGGTGTCCGGTGCCATCGCGACCTTTATGGATTTTGGGTCGTGACAAGCTAAGTCCTGGCGATATTTTGGTGAAGACGCATTTCCGCCGTTGTTGATTTCTTCAGCAGATGGGGAAGAAACGATATGGGCGTCTACCTGGGTTGTGTGTGCAGTGTTTAGAGGCAATTGTTGGTACTGGTCCGGTGGTGTTTTATCACCGGACGATTGATCGATGAATATTTTTAACGGGTCAGCTATTGTTCTTGTTTGTTGCCTAAGTAGAGAGCGCTCGATTTAGGGGCGATTTGACCTTCAAATCCTTAATTTATGGTTTAGGAAAATTTTCACAAAAATCCACAAATTTCTCCAATTCAAATCACTAATTAAATGATAAAAACAATGATGGAATCATGAATAATAAACAAAACCGAGTCAAAAAAACTTACCCCGATCCAATCCTTGAAAATCCCCTCCAAAATCACCCGAAATCGAGCTCTTTAACTCAAAATGTGAAAAATGAAATAAATCCTCGATTTCACCCTTTTCTGCCCACGCTTTTTGCACTTGAGGCCTCTCTGTCGCATCTGCGACTCCGCATCTACGGAAATTCCATCGCAGATACGACTTCTACTAATGATCATGAAATTCTACTTCTATGAAGAAAAGGTGCACCTACGCATCCGCTTCTGCGGACCCAAAGGCGTTTCTGCACGTCCGGTACTGCACAACAGTCACCACACTATGGTCCCTCGCCCCTGGTCCAAATCTCACATCTACGAAGAAGTCATCGCTTCTGCGCGTGCGCACTTGCATCCCAGTATCCGAACCTGCGACTTCCCCCTGGCCAGCCTCCTTTCGCTTCTGTTATCCCCAGCCCCACCTGCGTCTAAGCTCACCGGAGGTGCGATGACACCAGAACTCAGTTTTCTTCGGCAATCATCCTAAGTCCAAAATGAACCCGAATTCGATACGAATCACACCGGGCACTCCAGGACCCCGGCCGAACATACCATCAAGTCCCAAAATACATAACGAACCTACTCGAGGTCTTAAATCATATCAAACAATATCAAATCTATGAATCGCACCCTAATTCAAGCCTATTGAATCAATGAATATTCAACTTCTAAAACTAATGTCGAACCATATAAAACCAACTCCAAATGAGATCAAATTTTGCATCAAACTCCCAAATGACACAACGGACCTATGCCAACTCCGGAACCACAATCCAAGCCTGATATCAATAAAGTCAACCCTCGGTCAAACCTATCAACCTTCCAAACCTTCAACTTTCCAACATTCGCCAAAAAAGCCTCAACCCAACCTACGGACCTCCCAATCAATATCCGGACATACTCCTATGTCCAGAATTACCATACGAAGCTATTGGAGCCATCAAAACTCCATTCTGGAGATGTCTACATAGAACTTAAACTCCAGTCAACTCTTCCAACTTAAGCTTTCAACCTTGGGACTAAGTATCCCAATTCACTTTAAAACTCACCCAAAACCAAACAAACTACCCCGGCAAGTCACATAACCACAATTGAACATAGAGAAGGCAATAAATAGGCGAAAAAGGCTAAAATACTCAAAATAACCGCCCGGTCGTTATAATGTCCCAAGTTGACTTTTAATGGCTTTTAGAGAATTGAGTAAATATTCAATATTTATTATTTGTAATTGATTCCTATAGATTGTTTTGAATTTATTGAATTGTTTTTTGATAGATTCGAACCGTTCGGAGCGCGATTTGCAACGCAATGCATTTTTGGAGTGTTGATTTAGCTCGTTTGAGGTAAGTATCTTGCCTAGCCTTGGTTTGAGGGACTAGTTTCTTGAATTGTTGATGATGTCTACATGCTAAAGGTGACGCACACGCGGGGGATGAGCATGTGTGCTTGCATCGGGTTTTATCCATATTCGGGGGTAGTCCATAGTTTGTATTATGCCTTATTTTGGATACAATGCTTCTTGCTATCATGATTCATATGTTTTTACCCCTTTGTGAACTTCTTAAATCATGCTAGAGATCTTGTGTAAATTAATTTTCTGTTCAAACATGATAATTGTTGTTTTGTGGCGTATCCGCCTAATCTGAGATGTGGTAGCACCCTTAGAACATGCATATACCTTAGCATGCTACTTTTTATCAGCCCATGAGTATTTTTGTATATGCTTTCTATGTGATGGATTGGATTAGCACCACGTGAGTTGTCTGTGCGGGTTGAGTTATGATAGCATGTGAGTGGTCAGTGCAGTTATTATATTATGGCACATGATTTATATGTGCATTGTCTGGATAAGGATCCACCCCCCTAGGTTTGTCTTTTCATGCTTCTCTCTTGATAATATACACGTGATATGAGAAAAACAGATCAGTGTTTGATTTTTGTATATCCTCTCTATATGGAAACACCTTGGGTGTATACATGATTTTATCGTATATCTTTTCTATATGCTAGTTTTTTAATGTATACATGCTTCTTTATGCATATCGACTCTATATACTGCTTTGACTGGAGAATGAAAGCACGATACATATCTTCTCTATATGTCAACCTGTGCATATTGACTTGATTATTTATGCATATTTTCTCTATATGAAAATGTTGAACTATATGTTGAGATGTTAAACTATTATAAGACTTGCACACTTCTTCTCTATATGCTGAGATGTTAAACTATTATAAAACTTGCACACATATTTTCTATGTGCACTGCTTGGTTGTACATGTGTCTCATTCTTCGATTTCGGTACCATTGATGTGTACTTGCATATTTATAAATTGAATAGGTGGTTATGTGAGTATCATTGGCAATTCTTGCCACTACCTTGCCGAGGTTAGGCATAATACTTACTGAGTACATATGGTTGGTTGTATACACTCTGTACTTCATTGTACAGATTCAGGAGTTAGACCCAGATGAGCATTGTGAGCTGATTCGTTCTTGTACTGTTGAGACCGAGGTAGAGCTGCTTCTCGATCGCAATCCCTAGAGTGTCTTCCTATCTTTCCTTACTATTATTATTGTTGTTGTTGTTGTTGTTGTTTCAGACAATATTTTTGTATTTCAAACTTGTATTTATAAATGTAGAGCTCATGACTCAGTGTTACCAGTTCTGGTGAGTTGAGTAATGATTTAACATTATCTGTGGTTATTTGTCTTTCAGACTTATTTATTTTGTAATTTGTTATCATGTTTCATTATTGTTTTATGATTGGCTTGCCTAACAAGTGGGTTAGGTGTCATGAGAACCGGTGGCGGTTTTCGGCCGAGACAGTAACCTCCCTGAATGACCTTATTGAAGTAGTAGCAAGGGTTTGGTCAAAAGATGCCCACTTTACAGACATTTGCAATTCATATACAGAGTAGCAAAAGAGAAAATGCACAAAAATAACATAATAAGCTAATTAAAATCAAAGCATATAACGATATGCACAGATAGAGCATAGAGCATAGGAAGTGAACTCTATCTCGACTAAGCAAGTCTTGTACAAATATTAATGCATAAAAAATGACATACAAATGATATGCCAGTTTAAGCATGTAATATGATGCATGCTTTCACAGATAGTAAGACCAATGCATATGACAAAGAGCCAAACAAGCATATAAAAGTGAAATGCATCAAATAACATTTATATGAATGCCTCTACACGAGTCTACAATGTCTATGCATGATAAAAGATCAAACATTACATAAATTTGACACTCTCCAAGTGTCCAACTAACCATAAATTTATTAGTATCTCACAAACCTGTTCGCACACTGTCGGCAGATTTTGATGTTCACTGACTCTAGATGTAACCACCCGATAGGTCATTTTGAGTACTAACTCCCTTTTTTATGATTTCAAACCTTTCATAGAGTTATTTGATAATTTATGACTTGCGTGCATGGTCCGTATTAATTTTCGGAAACTCAAAATGTGAATTTTTAAACAAAACTTAATTTTTGAACTTGAAAATGGCTAGAGTTGACCACGATCAATATTTTTTATAAACGATCTCGGATCAGTATTTTGATAATTCTAGTTGGTTCGAATGATAATTTTGGACTTGTATGTATGTTTGGTTAGGGTCGCGGTTAACCCGAGGTCATTTCGCCGCTTAATGTGAAAAGTTGAAATTTTGAAGTTTGAACTATGAAATTCTTTGAGTTTTGGTGCTTAATACTTGATTTTATATGTTATTTTGATGATGTGAGCTTACGAGCGAGTTTGTATGATATTATTATACTTGTGTGGATATTTTGAATGGATCCAGAGGGGCTCGGGTGAGTTTTGGATGAGTTTCGGACTATTTTGGATAGGTTGGGATTTACTGGAGCTGCAGACCTCGCATTTGCGAGAGTTTGTTAGCAAATGCGAGTTTCGCATTTGCGAGTTCTAGGTCGCATTTGCCATACTAAGTAGGGCTAGGCATCTTTGTATTTGCGAAGTATTGGTCGCTTTCGTGAGGTGGCCAGACTTCGCACTTGCGATACTCATGTCGCATTTGCGACTCTGTGGGAGAAGGGACCGCTTCGCTTTTGCGAAGCTCATTTCGCATTTGTGGGGGTCCTGTGTTCACATTTGTGATTAACATGTCGCATTTGCGACATTAGAGTGGCTCAAGCACTATTCTCATTTGCGATCACTGGTTCGCTTTTACGAACATCGCAATTGTGAATAAGAGTTCACAATTGCGATACCTGCAGCTGGGTAAAAGATTGGAATTTCGGGACTTAGCTCTTTTTACTCCAACTTTGAGACCTCAACTCCACATAGAGGCAATTTTGGAGAGCCATTTCTTCCCAACTTCATATGTTAGTAACTTTAACTTATTTTGTTCAATATCTATTATTTTTTCATGGATTTTTACTATTAAATCTAAGATTTTATATGAGTTTTGGGTAGAAATTTACAATTTTGTAAATTTGGGATATAGACCTCAAACGGAGGTCAGATCTCGAAATAAATCACATATTTGAACTCAGGGGTGAATGGGTAATGAGATTTGGTCTTAATTTCGAATTTTGACCTCGTGGTCCATGGTTGACTTTTTCAAAATATGATAAAGATCGAACCTTTTAGATATCGGGGTAGTTCCTAAAGCCTGCTTTGATTTAATTAAGTAATATTTGACTAGATTCGGGTGGTTTGGAGGCATGTTCTAAAGAGAAAGCCGTGTTGGATTGTTGAACTTGTCCCGGAAAGAGGTAAGTGTCTTTGTTAACCTCGATTGAGGAGATTAGGGTGTAAATCATATATTTGCTACGTGATCGTTGTGTTGGGGTTGGCGTATGTGCAAGGTGAATGTTGACGACCAATGTTGACCCTCCCTTTTAAAATTAAAATTATTTATGCTTAATAATTTGCAATAAATATGGTAAAATATTTTCTAATCAATAATGTCTATTTTTATATAAATATAATAGGAAATAGTAATTAACAATGTTAAATTAATAATTTAGTATTAATATATAGGAATTATACTACCCTTACTATATTGGGATTATTAAAATGACCTATATACTTTAATAAGAAAGTATTAAAATTAATTTAACCAATTAATCTTTGATGTTAATTACATCACTTATTACTTTAAATTAATCCGAAATTAGTTTCATTATTTAGTAAATAAAGTATTTTAATAGATAATTAAGTAATTACAGTAATTTATAATATATTTGATGATTATATTTTTATTACATTTAATTAGAATTAATTAAGTTAAATTTTAAAGGGGTTAAAGTGCAAAAGTCTACAATTGCAATTATCTAATTAAATGCAAAGTGGCCTTTCTTTAAAATCAAACACCAATTAATTCAGCCCAAAACACAGGCCCAATACGACATGATCCTATCCAGAACTAACCCCTCTATCCACTTTGGCAATCCATGCCAACCCTTGAGAACCAATGATATCGTGCCGCATCACCCGTCCCCTATACTCACGGAACAAGCAGAAAGAATCTGGACCATTGATCCAAGTCATCGACGGTCCACAGTTATTTCTATTTTTCCTTTATTTTAAACCATTCAGCATATCCTATCCCAACTGTTGGATCACATAGATCCAACGGTACACATTTTGTTTCTATTAATATATTTTATCAAATATTATACTTTGAATTATCAGGGTCATTGATCAAATGATCCAACTGCCCAGAATTCATCTCCCACTTTAAACCTCAATGACCACTCCCAAACCCTACTCATTTCCACCTACCTTGCTGTATTCCCTTTCCTCTTTCTCTCCTTGTTCTCTCAATACTGTAATCCCATCAATCCAAAGTACCTTTCATAAATTAGTGCAATGTCACCTTAATCGAACCTAAGTCATCTCCTATTTCCATGTTAGCCGTGATTCTTACTTGAATCTTTCCCCTTTTGTCGATACAATTCAAAACCCCAAATCAAAACCCTAGACCTAAAACATTGACTTAGAATTTCATCTGTTTTGGTTCTGTGCTTTCAAATCGAAGCAGGCATGAAGACAATCTCTGGCTTCATCATTGTTATTCAATGTCAAGAGGTCAAATGTAATGACCTCTGGACATTAGGGATTCGACCGATGGCTTTTCACGCTTCAACGGTCAATTCCTCATTTCTTCATGCCCAGGTAAATCCCCATGTTGTTTTTCCTCTCTGTGTTTCTCTGATTTCACCTCTATGCTATCATTATCCTACCTTCGTAACTTTCCACTATTGATTTTGAATTGACCGGAATCTTAAGGCTTAAACGGCCACTATAAATAGGAGCTTTCAATGCTATCACCTAACATAGATCAATACCAATCAATATACCTAATACCACTACTAAAAGTAACAAGTTTAAGTTTTTGACTTAGTATTAAGTTTCAATAACTTTTTTCCCTACTTTCTCTTTTCTCCTTTTCATTTATGCTTGAGTTTGATCTCTGTGTGTGATTCGTTTTGGGTTTGGACTCCAAAACGACTAACAAATCACTCTTGCTTGGTTTGGTGCTCTACAGAAGGTCAGTGTATACTGACCCTATCTCTATCTCTCGACTGTGCAATTTTATGATGCTTTCCTATTGATTATCTCTCGTTTATGATGCATACTAGTTGTGCATGACTATATTTGTTATATTTTGTTTGTTGTATGCTATTTGCACTGTTGAGTTGACAATTTTCCTGAAAATATTATGATGTTTTGATATTGTAGTGTGCTCTATGTTTGAACTCCATAACTTACATAGATAAAATGCTTTCGTGATGTTTATACTCCTCTGAACAAGTCTTGTTGAACCTTTATGATAAGTTGAACTAAGCCTTAAGTTAGTGCTGAGAATGCTCTGTCTCTGATTAGTTAAAAAGTAGTTGTACTACTATGTTAGCCAACTTAATTGAGTTGTGATTTTTGAAATATTCTGAATGTCCTGTTAAGAGTTCACATCTGCTGCACTGTGATGTATTGATCTTTACATTTGTGATATCATATTACACTGTTTTGATTCAATAAAAATGATTCTAACCACAGTTCATGGCTTACATTTGGCCTATTTGCTTTGATGATCTTAATTGGATAAGTTTGAAACAATGCCTATTATATGAACCCTTTAGTAGTTACCATCTGGAACCTTATTGTACATTGGTTAAGGGACTTCTGTTGATTTCTATGCCTCTGCTTATGTTCATCATAGTTGTGCTAGTCCAGTATTGCCCTTGAACTGTTACATGCTCTTTAATTAAGAAAGTTTCTTGTTTAAGTCACTATATCCTTTTCTGAAAATTTCTCTTGAAAGACTGAATCATGTTTGCCTTAATAATGTAGCAACTTGAGTGAATAATGCTAAACATAAAATCTAGATATGTGAAATTTACTGGTGTAACCTAGTTAGTAAGATCACTCATATGTTTGAGTAAATTCATTAAGAGTTGTTTGCCCTATTCTCACCTACTAAGAATGAACACCCCAACCCATTGTCTCATATCTGGTTAATATCCTTGTCTATATAGAACTTAACTATGAATCTGGAGTTTGGGAATTTAATAAACCACAAATCATGCTATTATGTTTGGACTAGGCTAAAACTGACCCTCATACCTATATTGATGCCTCTACTGGTGTTGTTACCCTCAGGATGTTTGAACAAGGTTGTCAGTATAAGTGCTTAGTTAAATAAGGCCTCAACCATGCATATGTTTGCTTCTAATTATTTTGAAGATCACTAAAATGTCTGTTGAAGTACTCTGAACCTAGTTAGGGATCTTGAAATGTTGAACCCCCAGTAGAAATAATGAAATTAATGTACATGCCTTCCCTATCACTTGGATCACCTAATCAAGCATTTCTAAGCTTGAATTGGCTTACTGGTAAATGTCACTGACTCCCCTAGTTCTTAACTTTCCTAAGTATCTTGATGCATGCTATAGGTAACTTCAAGGCCATTGACATCACTGGATACTATAAGTTTGTTTGCACTAGGTGGTCTTTATATTTTTGAGTTCTGATCTTAAAGCTAATGTTGTGATCCTTGCATTCTAAGAATAATGTCCTCTATCATATTCTGCTGAAATTATGAGTGTCTGAACCTATGTGATCAATGCTTACTGCTCTCATGATAATTACTAAGTTAACACCTCATTTGTGTCTAATACTTTGAGAAAGAGTAAGCGTGAGTGGTTAAGGGTATTTGGGTGTGAAACTTTGTTTGTGGTTAGGATGCCCTTCACTAACACAAGCACTGCTCGGGGCCCATGACACCGTTGTGAAATCCAAATTGCCAGGGATTCAAAGGATATCTTATCCATGAATAAGTTTTTACTCTAAGCCTTTAGTCATTGAGGATTAATACAAATTAAATCGGTTATATTGTATTCTTTAGTCTTATTTACTTATTGTGATTTTATTTTGTTGGGCCTAATACTGAATTCATTAATGGTCGTTTATTTCTTTTTATGTACATGTTTGAACTGGGCCTGCTGAGTTATTCAGAACTCATGCCCAAGTTCCATTCTAGGATGTCTTTCGCTCTATGAAGTCTGTCGCTGCTTGTAGATCTGCTGGGCCTGGTTCATTGGCCCGATATAAAGAGTCCAGTTCTTTTCCCCCTCTCATTTTTAGACGATGAATCTAGTTGTTTATTCTGTGTATATGTCTTACAATAACATTATTATTGAATATTTTTGGTATGTTTGATTGTTTTAGGAACATAGACAAAGCAAGTCTCATAGGTAAACAAAAAAGAGAATCTAGTTTAAAATCATGTTCAATATAAAACTTTAATGCTTTGATCACTTACTTTCTTAACAAATAGAAGAGTTCGTTTTGTTATCACTAACCACTTTTAATAGAGTTTTGAGTTTGAACATAATTGAAAAGCGAAACGACTTCTCTTTGAAAAGATCATAATCGAAAGGATGTTTATAAGGCCGATTTTCAAGAAAATAAAACCAAACATACCTTGAGATTGCGAACTAAACAAACCTCAATGAGTTTCAAAATACAACTCCAATTGAAATTAATTTTCAAGAAAAGGTATACCCATCCCAACCTATGATATATTTTCTAGTGGTTTTTTATTTCACTAAGTTACATGAATGAAAATGGGCTGAGTGCCTAGTATCAAGTCAATACAAAAATCGATATCCCTATCAGGCATCATGCCGGGTAGGTCTGCTGGAAATACATCTGGGAAATCTCTCACTACCAGAACTGACTCAACGATAGGAGTATCAGCACTGACATCTCTCACAAAGGCTAGGTGCGTATCACACCCCTTCTCAACCATTTGTTGTGCCTTTAGAAAGGACGCAACCCTGCTAGGAATTTAATCCAATATACCCTTCCACTCTAACCGTGGTAATTCTGGCATAGCCAATGTCATGGTCTTGGCATGACAGTCCAAAATAGCATGATAGGGCGACAAGCAGTCCATGCCAAAGATCACATCAAAGTCTATAATATTGAGTAGCAATAAATCAACTTTAGTCTCATACCAACAATTAGTAACTAAACACGACCGATAAACATGGTCTACAACAATATAATCTTCCACAAGTGTGAACACATATACGGGATCAAGAATCACGTGATATATCTGAATACGGAGTAAAGTACACATATGAGTAAGTGGAGCCCGGATCAAATAAAACTAAGGCATCCATATGACAGACCGGAACAATACCTGTGATGACAGCATCTAAAGTGGTAGCCTCCGTCCTACCCGAAAAAGCATAGAAACGAGTCTAGACTCCCCCTCTAGGGTGACTCTGCCTGCCAGACCTCCACCCCTAGCTGGCGGTGCAGGTGGGAGACAATTGGAGAAGAAACCATGGCCCGTGAACCTTGGGAATTCCATGGAGCTTGTGTAAACTATGGAGGTGCACCCTTCCTGAGCCTGGGGTAGACCCTCACCATATGCTGGGTATCACCACACTCAAAGCAAGCTCTCGGTGGGCGTGGCTTCTGAAACTGACTCTGGCCTGGTCAGTTGGACTGACCGCTTAAAGCACCTCATGTAGGAGGTGTACTGGATAGTGGCAGTGCATAATGGCCAATTTGAGACCTTGGAATGATCGGAGTATTGCCAGAAGCTGGAAGTGCTGAATGAATTGACTAACTCACATACCCCTACCATGTCGGGCTATAGATGCAGCGTGTCCACTACTAAATCCTCCAATACCTCGAGGCTTCTTAGCCTCCCTGTCCTCTCTCTCTCGGCACAGCATACCCTTCGACCTTTACGCGATCTCAACCACCTACAGCATCCCCTAGCGCAGCTGCTCAAACTCTGTGCGCCATGCATCCCGAATGATCTAGGGAACAAACTCTCTTAAAAACATCTCTAAAAATTGAGCCTAAGTGAGTGGGGCTGCATCAGCTGGCCTACCCTCTTCGTAAGCCTAACATCACTTATACACTGCTCCTGACAGCTAAAATATAGTTAAACCAACTTCGCTCACCTCCACAATACCCATGGTGCAGAGAATACGGTGGCAATTCTCTAGAAAGCCCTATGCATCCTTAGTAGTTGTGTTGCTGAAAGTTGGAGGATCATACTTCTTAAACCTCTCGCGTCTCTTCTGCTCCTCCTCAGATGTCGTTGGCCTTACCTCAGGCTAAACCGGAATAGCTGGTTATGCTAGCATGATGCTCAGAACCTGATCAACATGGACTCGCTGCTCTGGAATATGGGCCGCAAGAGTTTGAGCTCCCCCCCCCCAGCATGGGATGTAGCTAGTGCAAGGGGAATCAATTTCGCCTGAGCTAGAGTGCCAAACATGCTCAAGAATTGTGATAGGGTCTCCTGAAGTCCAGGGGAAACAACAGGCATCTCAGGTGTTTGTCCCTCAACCGAAGCTACTGGTGGCTCCTCATTCGTTGCCCGGGATGGTGCACTGGCAGCACCACGTGCTCCTCCTCAGCCTCTACCCTGGCCTCGACCTCTCGCGGCTCTAGCAAGGGGCGTGAGTATCTTATCATAGGATCTAGCAGTGCATGTCCTCACCATCTGTGAGATAATAAAAAGAAAAAAACTCTAATTTTAAAATCAACAAGTTAGCACGATAAGGAATCAAAGAAGTGGAATTTTCCTAACAATTCCGTAGCCTCTCGAAGATAAGGGTAGACGTCTATGTACCAATCCGTAAGACTCTACTAAACTTGCTTATGATTCGTAGCACCTATGAACCTAGAACTCTTATACCAACTTGTTGCGACCCCAATTTTTCACCTTAGGATGTTGTGATGGCACCTAGTCTCTAAGACTAGGTAAACCTGACATTCATTGATAGCTTAACAGAATTAACAACTAAGATAATAAAATAATTCAATAAAACTCACAATAACTCCAAAATAGAACATCCGTACAAAATTCCCAAAACCGATGGAACTGAGTTATAAGCTCTATAGAAATATATTGAAAATCCCTAGTACAGCACTCTCTGAATAAAGAGTAAATAGTAGTACAAGTAAGGACATAAGGTGACTCTGAGACCTACGAGCGCGAAGCATGTATACCTTGAAGTCTTCGAAATGTATGGTCAAATCACTGATGCCTAGCCTGAGCTGAAGTACCTAGATTTGCAAAAATATGTGCAGAAGTGTAGTATGAGTACACCATAACGGTACCCAGTAAATATCAAGACTAACCTCGATAGAGTAGTGACAAGGCCAGGCCAAGACAACCTACTAGGATTAGAGAAATTGAACAAGGTAAAACATAGGCAAATAATGGAAAACGAATGTAACGACCTGACCGGTCATTCTATGTAATTGCACCTAGTTTCCCCTTTTGATGTTTCACACATGTGTGTTTATGGTTTTATGACTTACGGGGTTGATTAGTTTCGTTCAGTGAAGCTTTCGGGTTAATTTAGACCCTTTGATTCTTGACTTAGAAGCATAAATTAGAAATATTGACAAAACTTTGACTTTTGTGAAAACGACATCAGAACGGTATTTTTATCACCCCGATAGCTTCATATCGTGATTTCGGACTTGGGCGTATGCCCGAAATTAATTTCGGAAGTCCGTAGGTTGATTTGTGTTATTTTGCTGAAATTTGGCAATTTGAAGTTGAAAGGTTTGATCGTAGGTTGACTTTTAGCTATCGCGCTCGGAATTAGATTTTTGGAACTTAGAATAGGCCTGTTATGCTATTTAGAACTTGTCTGCAAAATTTAGTATCATTTGGAGTTGATTTGATAGGGTTCGAGCGTTTAGTTGTAATTCTAGAGATTCTTGAACTTTACTTTCAAATTTATGCATTTTATTGTTTGATTCATAGTTTGAAATGTAATTTTTGTATTTTGATCATGCGAGCAAGTTCATATGATATTTTTAGACTTGTATGGATGTTTGGTTTGGAGCCTTGGGGGTTCGGATGAGTTTCGGACATGTTTCGAAATGGATTGAACTGAAAATGAATTGCTGGTGTTGCTGGTGCTCTGTTATCGTAATTGCGAGCACCAGCCTCGCAATTGCGAAGGTGACAGTGAGGGATCTGATGTTGCAATTGTGACTACCCTTTCGATATTGCAAAGTCAGCAGGAATTTGGCTTGGTTCGCTTTTGTGAAAGATCCAGCTTCACAATTGCGAAGCCTCTATCGCAATTGCGATAATCACTCAGGCTATCAAAGTTCACAAATGCGATCCCTGGTCCACAATTTTGAGGATTAGCGAACCTTGTGTCGAAAATGAGACATTTGCAGATGGTAATAAGGGCTAGGAGACGAGATTCTTCAACATATTCTCTCATTTTAGAACCTTAGACTCGGAGGAGGCGATTTGGAGAGGGGCTTTTCATCGACAAACTTTGGGTAAGTGATTCTAATCTATTTCCAACTATATTCCATCAATATATCTTAGATTTTAACATCAAAATCATGTGAATCGAAGTGAAATTATTGAAACTTTGTCAAGTTTTTGAAAAATAAGAATTTCATTTTTGAGAGTCGATTTGGACTCGAATTTTGAAACTAATCACATATATGAACTCATTGGCTCATGGGTAGTCGGAATCTACCATTGGATCCAGGCTTTGACTGGGCGAGCCCTACATTGACTTTTGTTGACTTTTTGGAAAAAGTGTAAAGGTCATAGCTTTATTTATTCTACTGATTTCCCTTGCATTGTTTGATGATATTAAGTAGATTTGAGTCGCGTGGAGGCGAAGTTTAGGGTGAAATCTATTTTCGAGGGTTGAATTGGCCTAGTTGAGGTAAGTATCTTGTCTAACTTTGTGTGAGGGAACTATCCCTTAGGATTTGGGATTTATTGTATCATTTTTCCTATGTGAAAATCGTGTACGCAAGATAGCGAGTGAGTACATGGGTTATATGTGGTATTTGACTGGTTTAGGATACTTCGACTCTTTACATGCTTTAATTGAATTGTCATATCATGTTCAAAATTCTCATAGTCAATCTATTCTTATTTGTGTTATTCTATCCTTACATGCCATAAATGACTTTGTTAACACTTGATCACATCTTACTTGATATTTTTCTCTTATGCTTTAGTTGAACTTGTTGTTTCTTTCATCGTTGATTATTATTATTTGAAGTCATTGTTACATGTTATTTCTTTCGTTGTTGATAAACATTAATTTAAGTCATTGCTACATGTTACCTCTTTTATTGTGAGTTATACTTATTTAGTACAGTGATTACACATTATCCTTCTCATTGTTGAGTTATTGGTGTTGAAGTTGTGAAAGTCGTTATCACAATGAAGCGAAGTATTAATTATTGAGACGTCTTTCTTGTTGAGAAATTTACATTTATTGTTATTGTTGATATTCATGTACACATTGTGGTTGAGCTATGGGTTGTTATTGTGGAAACATTGATATTATTGAAGGATTGAGATTGTGTGCACAACTCGCTCCCGGGGATATTCTGATAATTTTTTCACTAGTGGGGTCCTCCACAATATGGACAAGGATCATCAAAATAAGAATAACTATCATTCGAACAATTTACATTCCAAGATGTCATGTGAAAGTAAGTAAAAGAAAAAAAAATACTAACTAAATAAGAAAATTAAGAACTTGAACAA
This sequence comes from Nicotiana tomentosiformis, assembly GCF_000390325.3. NCBI lineage: Eukaryota > Viridiplantae > Streptophyta > Magnoliopsida > Solanales > Solanaceae > Nicotiana > Nicotiana tomentosiformis. Next base: position 84,009,928 of record NC_090818.1, read on the forward strand.
AAATCAATTAAAAGCTTAACTTAGATAAACAATCAATAACTAAGTCCCCGACAACATTGCCAAAAACTTGTTGGTTCCCCAAGTACACGCAAGTATACGTGGCCGTCAAGTAATAAAGTGTCTCGAAAGTCGGATGTCGAACCCACAGAGACTTAGATTAACCATTAACTAAGGAAACTAAAATCAATTTACTATAATGGGATGGATGTCCTAATTCTTTTTATCCTTCTTCGAGCCCTAATTATTATGTTTCAGATAATTTATGTGAGTTTGATAGGAACAAAGTGGAGAATGTGGAATATGATGCTCATATAATGGATATGATGAGGCAAATAATGGAGCAAAATCAATTTTTAAGGGAGAAAACTCATGAACTTCGAAAAGAGATGGAAAATCTCAAGGCAATAAATAAGAGAAGGAAGGCCAAAATAGAAAAATGGGTTGAACCATTCGATGATCAACAAGCTACATCCTTAGTTGATAGTCAGGAAGAGCTTCAAATTTGAGAAGAGAGTGAGTTCCAACAAGAGAAAAATTTCAAAGAAGAGGAGATTTTGAGCCAAACTTGGCTAATGAAACAAGCTAAGCGATTAGAAATATATGAAGCTCAACGTGAGAAAATTACAGATGGGATAAGAGACTTAATAGAAGGGAGAGCTGAACTGGGGCAAGAGATCGAAAAACTTGATACTGCTATTCACGACTTGGGAGCTCAATTGATTGCAAAGGTTGATGCGTCTAACGCTTAACAAAATAGTTCTGAGTTGTGTGAAACTGAAAAGGAGCTTATACGCCAAATTGAGGAGCTAAAAGCGGAGAGTCAATCATTCGATCGTACTTTTATTAATGATGCCCATGTTGAGGGAAGCACTCTAGAGTCATGTGAGGAAGTAGATAATATAATATGTGAAGACTCTAGTCTGTGTACATATGAGGATGTAAAGAGTGATGCAATTCTAGATTTGGGGCGTACTGATCCTCATTCCATGCATTTTTCAATATTGTGTTTGGATGATGACATGAAAATCGAGTCATTTGAGTCTTTGGAGGAGCCAATGGACGAGGAACGGGGTGCCTATGTTCTTGAATGTGTTGTGCCAAAAAGCAAAAATTACATTCCTCATCTAAATGTCAAGAGGTATAGAGCAAACATTTTATTGCTTGGCCTGGTTTTCTTTGTAGCCTTACCGAAGGAGCATAGCCACAGACTGGATGCCCTATTGGGGCTCAATTCATAAGTTCAAGATGGAGACCAAAAGTGCTACAAGTCATGCCGCGACGTTAAATCAGGCGCTTGTTGGGAGGCAACCCAGCTTTACTGCTTTCTTTTATTTTAATTTTTATCTTACTATTTTTGTAGTGTCTGTTTTTGTTTTGTAGGATTATAAGCATAGGAGGCAAAGCCATTGGAAGAGTAAAAGAGCGAGCTATCCGCCCTCCGGAGTCTGACATACCAGAAGTGAGTGCAGACATAGTGATATATACGTGCTTTGGTGCGGGGCATTCGTGCCAGGCACCCGTACACTGCTGAGTGATTTTGTATGTGCGATGAGTGGGAATTTGAGATAGACAGATTGAGTACTCAGAGAGTGCGAGTACCGGGGAATATCACTGTGATATTGTAGCACCCCGAAAAATTTTGAAGTACTTAGTATAAAGTCCAGTAAAATTTCGCAAAGGAAAAATAATATTTTGTGGTGCCGAATTAGGCTTACGTGTTTGAGAAAAGGGCAGAATTGAGGAAACTAAAAGAGCAACTAAAGGACTTGTTAGAAAATGGCTTCATCCGACCGAGTGTGTCTCCTTGGGGCGCACCGGTCCTTTTTGTAAGAAAGAAAGATGGGTCACTGAGAATGTGTATTGACTATCGGCAGCTTAACAAGGTCACAATCAAGAATAAGTACCCACTACCAAGGATAGATGACTTGTTTGACCAATTGTAGGGTGCTAGGTACTTTTTCAATATCGATTTAAGATCCGAATATCACCAATTGAAGATCAGGGAGCAGGATGTTCCGAAAACAGCTTTTAGAACCCGATATGGGCACTTTGAATTTTTGGTAATGTCTTTTGGGCTAACAAATGCCCCAGCAGCTTTCATGGATCTTATGAATCGAGTCTTCAAGCCTTTTCTTGACTCCTTTGTGATAGTGTTCATTGATGATATTCTTGTTTATTCGCGGAGTCGGGAGGACCATGCCGATCATCTCAGGGCAGTTCTGTAGACTCCGTATCAGCACCAGTTGTATGTGAAATTTTCGAAATGTGAATTTTGGCTTGAATCGGTTACATTCTTGGATCATGTCGTCTCCAGAGAAGGAATTGAGGTTGATCCTCAGAAAATTGCAGCTGTAAAGAATTGGCCGAGGCCTACAACTCCAACAGAGATTCACAGTTTCTTAGGCTTAGCTGGATATTATAAAAAGTTTGTGAAGGGGTTTTCTACCCTTACCTTTCCGTTGACTAAATCGACATAAAAGGCAATTAAGTTCCAATGGTCAGATGCATGTGAAAGGAGTTTCCAAGAATTGAAAGCAAGATTGACTACGGCACCGGTGTTGACCTTACCAAAGGGTGCAAATGGATTTGTGGTATATTGTGATGCTTCAAGCATTGGGCTTGGGTGTGTATTAATGCAACATTACAAGGTGATAGTTTATGCTTCTAGGCAACTCAAGAATCATGAAAAACACTATCCAACACATGACTTAGAACTTGTGGTGGTGATATTTGCATTGAAAATTTGGCGTCATTATTTATATGGGGTCCATGTGGATATATTCACAGGCCATAGGAGCCTTCAATATATTTTCAAGCAGAAGGAATTGAATCTGAGGCAGAGAAGATGGCTCGAGTTACTCAAGGACTACGACATTGATATTCTATATCATCTGGGGAAGGCTAATGTTGTGGCGGATGCTCTTAGCCGAAAATCTATGGGTAGTTTGGCTCACTTGGAGGCATATCAAAGGCCATTGGCCAAGGAAGTTCACCGATTGGCTAGTTTGGGAGTTTGTCTTGCGGACTCTAGTGAAGGAGGGGTGATTATGCAAAATAGGGCTGAATCATCACTTGTTGTTAAAGTCAAGGAGAAGCAATACAACGATCCATTGTTGGCTCAATTGAAAGAGGGGATTCATAAACATAAGACCATGGCCTTTTCTCTTGGCATGGATGATGGTACACTAAGGTACCAAGGGCGACTATGTGTTCCAAACGTGGATGGTCGCCGGGAAAGAATTATGACTTAAGCTCACACTTCTAGGTATTCCGTGCACCCGGGCTCTACAAAAATGTATCATGATCTTAAGGAAGTCTATTGGTGGAATTATATGAAGAGGAATGTAGCGGAATTTGTGGCAAAGTGTCCAAATTGTCAGCAAGTGAAGGCTGAACACCAACGGCTCGGTGGGTTGGCGCAAAACATAGAAATTCCAATGTGAAAGTGGGAAATTATGAATATGGACTTTGTTGTAGGATTACCTCGTACTCCTCGTAAGTTTGACTCGATTTGGGTGATTGTGGATCGACTCACAAAATCAGCACACTTCTTGCCGGTTAAGGCTACCGATACAGTGGAACAATATGCTCGGTTGTATATCAAAGAAATAGTCAGGTTGCATGGCACTCCGGTTTCCATCATTTCTGATCGGGGAGCACAATTCACTGCTAAATTTTGGAAGAAATTTCAGCAAGGTTTGGGTACTCAGGTGAATCGTAGTACAGCCTTTCACCCACAAACGGACGGGCAGGCAGAGCGGACTATGCAGACACTCGAGGATATGTTGCGCGCTTGTGTTCTAGACTTCAAAGGAAGCTGGGATGATCATTTTCCACTCATAGAATTTGCCTACAATAATAGTTATCATGCTAGTATTCAGATGGCACTGTTCGAGGCTTTATATGGTAGGAGATGTAGATCTCCCATTGGGTGGTTCGAAACTGGTGAAGCAGAGTTGATTGGTCCAGACATCGTGCATCAAGCCATGGAAAAAGTTAAAATCATTAAGGAGCGGTTGAAGACTACTCAGAGTTATCAAAAGTCCTATTCAGATGTTCGTCATAGGGATTTAGAGTTCAAAGAAGATGATTGGGGTATTCTTGAAGGTTTCCCCCATGAAAGGTGTAATGCGATTTGGTAAGAAAGGAAAATTGAGTCCGAGGTATGTCGGACTGTACAAAATCATTCAGAGGATCGGTGAGGTAGCGTACAAGCTTGAGCTACCACCTGAGATGTTATTAGTACACCCGGTATTTCATGTATCTATGTTGAAGAAAGTAGTTGGAGACCCAACACTCATTGTTCCGGTTGAGACTATTGAGGTTAATGAGAAATTGACTTATGAAGAGATTCCAGTTTCTATTAATGATCGGCAAGTCTGAAAGTTGAGAAATAAAGAAATTGCCTCCGTTAAAGTGTTATGGAGAAACCAACATGTTGAAGGGGCTACTTGGGAGGCCGAGGAAGAAATGAAGAAAATGTATCCTTATTTGTTTGAATAGCCATGTATTTATAAAGTTGTGATCTATGAAAATTCTAAGGATTACCTTCTATGAATTATGTATCATTTGCACAGTTAATGTTAGGGGTGTTCCGTTTCTGGTAATATATTGCTCATGAGGCCACGGTTGGTGTTGTTTTTATGTTATATTGTGTCATCTAATTATACATATGTTGTTAGGATTGGTTTCTGGGATTCTCTGGCAGGTGGATAGGCCCAGTTACAAGGGAGACTCTGGCGACATTTTTGGAAATTTAGGGAGTTAGCCAAATTTTGAAACTGCTGGTGAGTGTGAATTAATAGTTGGGCCACATTTGATGCAAATGACAGATTTTACCCTCATTTGAGGATGAATGATCCTAAGCGGGGGAGAATGTAACACCCCAGAAAATTTCGAAGTACTTAAGTATAAAGTCCAATAAAATTTCGCAAAGGAAAAATAATGTTTTGTGGTGCCGAATTGGGCTTACGTGTTTGAGGATTGTAGCTTGGACATTTTGGGTTGAACAATACACTGGAAAATAAAGGAAAAATTTTGTCAGAGAAATGCGTTTCTGCGGTCCATTATGCGACCGCAGAATCACTCTGCGGGGCTCATAATGGCCGCGGAGTGAGGCCGAGATGGGCAGCCTTGGACGCCATTCTGCAATCGACTATGCGACCACAGAATTGTTCTGCGGTTCATTATGCGACCGCAGAATTGTTCTGCGGTTCATTACGCGACCGCAGAATAGGTCTGCGGGCCGCATAGTGACCGCAAACCCAGGCAGGTTTTTTTAGTTTTTGGCCCCCAAATGGTGCGGCCGATGATACGGCCCGCATATCAATTGTGCGATCGCATATGCGACCGCAGACCCTGTTCTGAAGCTTCATTTTTGGATTTTTATAACCCGACCATACTTCGTTAAATAGACGATTTGTACCATTTTTGACCAAAAATGTAACACTTTTAGGGTGAGAGAGTGCCCTAGAGTGAGAAAGTATTCTTCAACAATTTGTTCTTCAATGCTTGCTCGAATCTTGGAAGATTAACAAAGAAAACTCACTAGGTCTTCATCCTAAAGGTAAGATTCTACACCCTAGCTGTCACGCCCCAAACTAGGGGAGGCACGACTGGCACTCGATACTGTATTCGATCGAGTTAGCCACTAAACATACTAGCTAACTAGACTGGGGGCCCAACAGATCGGGCAGCACAACATCTGAAATACTAAGCCTGGACCGTAAGGTTATGACATGAATAACAATAAGCCATATAAACATAGGTAGACAAGCCAAAATAATAAAATACTAGCTGGCCGACGAGGCCGCGACTGAAGACATACATGCCTACACACCTATATATACATGCCAAGCCTATGGGCTGGAGACTGAAAGCAGCAAAAAGAAACCCAGAATATTGTGTCCACACTAACCTCTAAGAGTGTCATAAGCACTGTCGGGATAAGGCCCCAACTATACCCAATCCATACAACAAAAATAACCATCCTATGAAAGCTCCAGGAAGAGGTGGAGCTTACCAACTCACAGCTGAACCCCGAAATTCTAGCGGAGGGGTCGATTAGAGTCCCTACCTGGACCTGCATGCACGAAACAAAAATGCAGTGTCCCCAGGCAACGGGACATCAGTACGAATAAAAATGTACTGGTATGTAAGGCAGAAAGTAGAATCATACATAGCTGATGTAAAAAGGTAATAAAGATACCACCTGACACTGAAACTCTAATAGCCTCCATGGCCGACATCCGACCTCATAGTAATAAAATATGCATGGTATGCTCGTGTAATCGGTATGTCGTGAATACATATATATTGATGTAAATGCATGACATACCCAACCAAATGCTAGCAATGGCGGTCTCTCCCGGTAGCTAACCGGTATCATATTGCCAACCTGTGGCCATCTGTACAATATATATAGTCTTTCGGGCAAATAGGCCTCTTACCTCCGATTATAGCTCGAAGTCCATGCATAATATGTCATGTATGATATGAACTTTGAATGCACATAATAGGCCATAACAAGAACTTAGCCAACCTTGGCTCATTGGTACTCTTATTCTCATAATCTCATAATCACCTTCGTATCACATACAAATGTCTCGTGGAACCTCATATCTTTTTTAATAAGTTTGAAAACTTAACTCGACTTTTAGAAAGATAACTTAACTCTGAATATGTTCATAAAAAGCTTAAGGTGCTTCACTTAATCCTTATACCTGATTTCTTGATAATTAGTAAAAGAAAGTATTTCAAAAAAAATCAAATGTTTTAGTAGTTTAAACATAAAAATTATATTTGAGAATTTTGAAATCGACGTGTCACTTTAGAGATTTTAAAATACACTTTAACAAGGAAGAAGGACTGATCGCAAATACTAAATGCCTTTATTTTTAAGTCACACAACCCAAAGACGAATAAGAATTCATATATATGGACATATATTTAAGAAAGCCGACAAAATGACATATATAGATGTCAAATACCCTTTTTAACCGAACGAGTGGAATATCAACCTAATAGCATCATGAAAATACTTCAGCTACGATACCAATGCCTTTCACATAAGGTCTTTCTAGCAAAAGAATAGTAAAATAGCACATTTGGCGTCTTAGGAATTTTCCAAAATTCGTGCTAAAAGGAAGGACGAAGCTTAGCCTTAACATACCTCTCCAACGAACGTCTGAATGCCTATAGTTCCTTCACGAAAGTTGTTCCTTACGTCCTAAGCTTCGAAACCACTATATATATGTAGCTTATACGCACCTAATACAGTTCATAAATGAGTTTAAATCAGCAAATTTGCCATATGACCCTAACTTGACGAAACGCCCGTAGAACTTTGTAAAAACGATCATAAAAGAGTCCCAAGATGATTACCTTGGCAAACCAAGTATAAATCCTGAAGAACCAGCGAGAACAACAATTTCCTATCTTCCAAAAATAGCTCCAAACACAGCTAATAGAAGGGGAAAATGATTGCAAAGCGTAGAGATTGCGCTTCTAGGCAGGGGGCAAACTTTAACGATAGAAATCATTAAAAACGCACCTTAATCACTCAAGAACACCATGAAACCCTCTCTTAAGCTTTCTCACTGTTTTAGGACGAAGATGAAATGTTTTGGGGTCTTAAAAGTCGGATTTTCCGACTTATACCACTTGTTTGACCCGACCCGGTTCGCGACCTGATTTCAGCCCGGACAGTCCGCGGTAAAATAGTCATAACTGTTTACTTCAATTTCGGTTTGATGTGAGATTTCTTTGGTTGCAAACGCGACTCGTAGACCTTCAATATGGTAGGTTGTGGGTCTCATAACTCTTTATATATTGGGAGAAATGATCTGATATATTTGACCCAAAGTTTAGAAAATTTATTAGAGAAATTTACGATAACTTTTGCCGACCTTTATTTCTCAACTTGCTTGACTCCAAAACTTAACATGTGACCAGTGTGATATTATAATATCTCATAACACATTATTCTTAGCATATTATACACTCTTAGTCTTATCCCACAAGTGCAAGTTAACTTAAACCTTCCGAACGCGCGGGGTGCTACCCGAGCCATTTCTTTAACCATGAACCTTTGTTTAAGGGATTCCTTTGACTTAAAGCTTTAGTTTAGTTCCTTGATATTACCACACATTTTCAGTCTTATTCTCCCAATGTGCTATACCCAATCATATATACCTAATATAACCACGCCACGTTACGTATATTACATAAGAGAAGAGAGAAACACCTGGGGTCTCACAGTCTCCCCCCTAAGAACATTCGTCCGCGAATGGGTCAAGTCAATTCTTTGGTTTCATTTCTTGTCCGCTAATAAGTTATTTGCGAGGCTATATTTGTTACATTTGCAAAGCATAAATCAAATTCTAAAGATTCTAACTACTAGGCTTCGTATAGCTATCTCGCAATAAGAAATTTAAATTGCACTTTCAAGTCATTTAAAATCCAATTAAGTTGTTGTAAAGAAATAATTGGCAATTATTTAAATGCGACTCACCTTAAGTCGTAAATAGGTGGGGGTACTTCTTCCTCATTTCCTCCTCAGCTTCCCAGGTCATTTCCTCGATGTTGTTATTTCGCCATAACACTTTCACGGAAGCCACTTCTTTAGTTCGAAGCTTCCTTACCTGCCGATCTAAAATAACTACTGGTACCTCTGCATAAGATAAGTCTTCAGCAATGTGAATATCCTCAATGGGCGTAATAAGTGAATGATCTCCAATGCACTTCCACAACATAGATACATGAAACACAGGATGGACTGCTTGCAATTCTAAAGGCAAATCAAGCTCGTACGCCACCCTACCAATCCTCCGAATAATCTTATATGGTCCAACATACCTGGGGCTGAGCTTCCCCTTATTTCCAAATCGCATGACGCCCTTCATAGGCGATACTTTCAGGAAAACCCAATCTTCTACATCAAACTCTAAGTCTCGTCGTCGAACATCTGCATAAGAATTTTGCCGACTTTGTGCTGTACGCAGCCGGTTTCTAATAAGTTTTACCTTTTCCATTGCTTGCTGGACTAAGTTAGGACCTAGCAACTCTGCTTCCCCGACCTCGAACCAACCGATCGGCGATCTACACTTCCGCCCATATAGTGCTTTGTAAGGAGCCATCTGAATACTAGCTTGGAAGCTGTTATTATAAGCGAACTCAATAAGAGGTAGATGATCATCCCAACTTCTTTTAAAATCTAGCACGCATGCACGTAACATATCCTCAACTGTCTGAATAGTACGCTCTGCCTATCCATCAGTTTGCGGACGAAAAGCGGTGCTAAGATTTACCTGCGTGCCTAGACCCTTATGAAAAGATTTCCAAAAATATGCTGTAAATTGAGCCCCTCGATCAGAGATAATAGATAATGGCACTCCGTGAAGGCAAACAATCTCTCGAATGTAAAGCTTGGCATAATCCTCGGCTGAATATGTCGTCCTGACTGGCAGGAATTGAGCAGATTTTGTAAGCCTATCAATAATTACCCAAATAGAATCATACCTCCGTGGAGTGTGAGGCAAACCAGTGATGAAGTCCATATTTATCATGTCCCATTTCCATAATGGAAGCTCAATACACTGAGTTAGGCCTCCAGGCCTCTGATGTTCGGCTTTAACTTGCTGGCAGTTGGGACATTGGGCTACCATCTCCGCGATATCTTTTTTCATTCCATTCCACCAATAGATCTGTCGAAGGTCCCGATACATCTTTGTCGCTCCGGGATGAACTGCATATCTAGAATAATGGGCCTCCGAAAGAATCTTGGCACAGAGCTCTCCTACTGACGGTACGCATAAGCAGCCCTGGTATCTAAGGACTCCATCTCCAGTTAGCTCAAATAAAGTTTGTCGCTGCTGTGGAATACTTTCCCTCGATTTTATAAGCTCAGGATCCTCGTGTTGTCGCTCTTTCACTTCAGTAACAAAAGAAGATTTTGCCGTATTCTGAACGAGAATGCGTCCACCCTTTGCATCTACCAAATGCACCTGCAAACTAGCTCGCTGGCATAGATATTTGGTCATCTTGACCTTATCAGCTTCAACATGGCTTAGACTGCCCATGGACTTCCGGCTAAGGGCATCAGCAACAATATTAGCTTTGCCGGGATGATATAAAATATCAACATCATAGTCCTTTAGTAATTCTAGCCATCTTCTTTGTCGTAGGTTCAGCTCCCTCTGTTTAAATAAATACTGAAGGCTCTGGTGGTCGGTGAAAACATCAATATGAACCCCATATAGATAATGCCGCCAAATCTTTAGGGCAAATACAACTACGGCTAACTCAAGATCGTGCGTAGTATAGTTCTGTTCATGTTTTCGCAACTGTCTGGAGGCGTACGCGATAACCTTACCATGCTGCATAAGAACACAACCTAGGCCAATTCTCGAGGCATCACAATATACAACATAACCCTCGGTGCCATCCGGAAGAGTCAAGACAGGTGCCGTAGTAAGCCTTTTCTTTAGTTCCTGAAAACTTTGTTCACATGCCTCAGTCCACTGAAACTTAGCTCCCTTATGTGTCAGTTTCGTCAATGGTGTAGAGATAGAGGAAAATCCCTCCACAAACCTTCGGTAATACCCTGCCAAGCCTAAAAAGCTACGAACCTCTGTCGGATTCAAGGGCCTCGGCCAAGTCATCACAGCTTCAATCTTTTGGCCATCAACCTTGATACCATCGCCGGTAATAACATGACCAAGAAAAGCTACAGAAGTTAGCCAAAATTTACATTTAGAGAATTTAGCATATAACCTGTAGTCCTGGAGAGTCTGCAATATAGCTCACAAGTGGTCCGCATGCTCGGCTTCCGATCGTGAATATATCAGGATGTCGTCAATAAACACAATCACAAATTCATCCAAGAATGGTTTGAATACCCGGTTCATAAGATCCATAAAGGCTGCTGGGGCATTTGTAAGCCCGAAAGACATGACAAGGAATTCAAAATGGCCATACCTCGTCCTAAATGCTATTTTTGGGATATCAATATCCCTGACTCGTAGCTGATGATAACCGGATCGCAAGTCGATCTTCGAAAAGCATTTGGCACCTTGTAACTGGTCGAACAAGTTATCAATCCGTGGAAGAGGATACTTATTCTTGATAGTGACTTTATTTAGTTGCCTGTAGTCAATACACATCCGCAAGGACCCATCTTTCTTTCGAACAAAGAGCACCGGAGCACCCCATGGGGATGTACTTGGCCTAATAAAGCCTTTATCGAGCAAGTCCTTCAGTTGTTCCTTCAATTCCCTTAGCTCTGCAGGAGCCATTCTGTAGGGAGGAATGGATATAGGTTGCGCATTAGGAAGCAAATCTATAGCGAAATCGATTTCCCTTTCGGGGGGAATTCCTGGAAGCTCGTCAGGGAATACCGTCGGGAATTCATTCACAATAGGAACCGACTGAAGAGTCGCTAGCTCCTTATCTATATCCATAACATGAACCAGATGGTATATACAACCTTTAGCAATAAACTTCCGAGCCCTAAGGTATGAAATAAACTTACCCTTGGGCGTGGCTGCATTACCTTTCCATTCAAGGACAGGTTCACCAGGAAAATGAAATCGGACCAACTTTGCACGACAATCAATATTAGCATAACAAGCTGCCAACGAATCCATACCCATAATGACATCGAAGTCTAGCATAACCAATTCAACTAAATCAACAGAGGTTGGACGGTCATTAATTAACACTGTACAATCTCGATAGACATGATTAGCTACAATAGAGTCGCCAACTGGCGTAGACACCTCAACTGGCTGTGGCAACAACTCAGATCTCATGTCAAGCTTACCAGCAATAAATGGAGTAATATATGAAAATGTAGAGCCGGGATCCATCAATGCATAAATGGCATGAGAATGTATTGTCAATATACCTGTGACAACATCTGGGGATGCCTTTGAATCCTGTCGGCCTGTGAGTGCATAAAAGCGGTTCTGGCCACCACTAGAACCTGAGGTGTCTCCTCCACCTCTCCCCCTACCACGGCCCTGAGTAGACTGTGGACCTGGTCGGGGAGCACGGACTGAGGGCAAAGAGGCTGCTGTGAATCCTGAAGGCTGAGCTGGTGTACCTCTGCCTAACCCCAGGCACTGGCTAATATAATGTCTTGTCTGCCCACAATGAAAATATGCACTCGAACCCTGTCTACATTGCCCGGTGTGCAGCTTACCGCACTGAGTACATGGAGGAGTAAGCTGTCTCATCTATGCAGAACGCTCCTGTCGACGGCCCTCAGGCTGGCCTGAGCTCTGCCCCGGTCCTGACTGAATATAACGATCAAACCGCTGGCCCTGCATCTGTGGTGGGAAACTACCTGCTGACCGAGGTGGATATCGATGGAGTGGGGTACTCTGCTCCCTATCCCTGTGAGTATCACGAATCCGACGGGAAAGGTCCTCTGTAGTCTGAGCGAAAGCCTGTATGCGAGAAATATCTACATCATCCGATAGGGATGCAACCCTACAGTCTCTAATCAGATGATCCCCCAAACCATCCACATAATGATGAACTCTAGCCCTCATGGTACGTACTATATATGGTGCATACCTTGCTAAAGAATTAAACTTATGGCTATAATCCCTCACACTCATATCCCCCTGCTTTAGGCTAAGAAACTGGTCAAGACGGGCCTCCCGAACCTCCCGCGGCAAATAATGGGCTAAAAAGCCTCAGAGAAGTCCTCCCACTCTACTGGCGGAGCATCAGGTCCTCTAGATCTCTCTCATGACTCATACCATAGGAAGGCTACATCACGTAGTCGAAAAGAAGCCAACTCCATAGCCTCGGTGAAGGAGGCATGCATCACACTCAATACTCTATACATATGGTCTATAAAGTCCTGGGGATCCTCAGTGGAACTCGATCCTGTAAATAATGGAGGGGCCAAGTGAAGAAACTCTTGTACCGTCGAGGTTCCTATCCGATCTCTCCGGGCATCTGCTCCTGACTCTAGCTGTCGCTCATGAATAGAAACCATCCTAGTCAGCAACTGAATAGCCTCCCTCATCCCCTGCTCCCCAGTCTCTGATGGGGGAACAATAGGTGCTGGAGGTCATGTGTCTCTAGCTGCCTCAGGTACCAATGGAACTGGTGAGGCTGGGGGTACTGCATCTCCCTGGGCTCCAACAAATGCTGGGGAAGCTGAAACTAGGGGTACTGGAGACCCACTGTGAGCCTCTAAGGGAAATCTATCCCTCTGACCCGGTGGGGAATGACTGGTACCTTCTCCCGGATCCATACCTATCTCTCGTTGTGCCATCTCCTGAGCGTAGGTAGCCTGTTAGATAGGAAACACAAAGCACGATTTAGATTTCATATGTTCTTATAACTTCGCTCTATAGCACGATCTACTAATTGAAAGAAATGTAACCATTCCTAAATGCCTCATAGCCTCCTGATTATAAGTGTGGTGCATAACACACCCATAAGCAAGACTCTACTAGACACGGCTTGTGGACTCCCTGGGATACGACCTGCTCTGATACCAAGTTTGTCACGCCCCAAACTAGGGGAGGCACGACTGTCACTCGATACTGTATTCGATCGAGTTAGCCACTAAACATACTAGCTAAATAGACTGGGGGCCCAACAGATCGGGCAGCACAACATCTGAAATACTAAGCCTGGACCGTAAGGTTATGACATGAATAACAATAAGCCATATAAACATAGGTAGACAAGCCAAAATAACTAGTTGGCCGACAAGGCCGCGACTGAAGACATACATGCCTACACACCTATATATACATGCCAAGCCTATGGGCTGGAGACTGAAAGCAGCAAAAAGAAACCCAGAATATTGTGTCCACAATAGCCTCTAAGAGTGTCATAAGCACTGTCGGGATAAGGCCCCAACTATACCCAAACTGTACAACAAAAGTAACCATCCTATGAAAGCTCCAGGAAGAGGTGGAGCTTACCAAATCACAGCTGAACCCCGAAATTCTAGCGGAGGGGTCGATTAGAGTCCCTACCTGGACCTGCACGCACGAAACAAAAATGCAGTGTACCCAGGCAACGGGACATCAGTACGAATAAAAATGTACTGGTATGTAAGGCAGAAAGTAGAATCATACATAGCTGATGTAAAAAGGTAATAAAGATACCACCTGACACTGAAACTCTGATAGCCTCCATGGCCGACATCCGACCTCATAGTAATAAAATATGCATGGTATGCTCGTGTAATCGTATGTCGTGAATACATATATATTGATGTAAATGCATGACATACCCAACCAAATGCTAGCAATGGCGGTCTCTCCCGGTAGCTAACCGGTATCATATTGCCAACCTGTGGCCATCTGTACAATATATATAGTCTTTCGGGCAAATAGGCCCCTTACCTCCGATTATAGCTCGAAGTCCATGCATAATATGTCATGTATGATATGAACTTTGAATGCACATAATAGGCCATAACAAGAACTTAGCCAACCTTGGCTCATTGGTACTCTTATTCTCATAATCTCATAATCACCTTCGTATCACATACAAATGTCTCGTGGAACCTCATATCTTTTTTAATAAATTTGAAAACTTAACTCGACTTTTAGAAAGATAACTTAAATCTGAATATGTTCATAAAAAGCTTAAGGTTATTCACTTAGTCCTTATACCTGATTTCTTGATAATTAGTAAAAGAAAGTATTTAAAAAACAAATCAAATGTTTTAGTAGTTTAAACATAAAAATTATAGTTGAGAATTTTGAAATCGACGTGTCACTTCAGAGATTTTAAAATACACTTTAACAAGGAAGAAGGACTGATCGCAATTACTAAATTCCTTTATTTTTAAGTCACACAACCCAAAGACGAATAAGAATTCATATATATATATATATATATATATATATATATATATATATATATATATATATATATACAAAATGACATATATAGATGTCAAATACCCTTTTTAACCGAACGAGTGGAATATCAACCTAATAGCATCATAAAAATACTTCAGCTACGATACCAATGCCTTTCACAGAAGATCTTTCTAGCAACATAATAGTAAAATATCACATTTGGCGTCTTAGGAATTTCCCAAAATTCGTGCTAAAAGGAAGGACGAAGCTTAGCCTTAACATACCTCTCCAACGAACGTCCGAATGCCTGTAGTTCCTTCACGAAAGTTGTTCCTTACATCCTAAGCTTCGAAATCACTATATATATGCAGCTTATACGCACCTATAAACAGTTCATAAATGAGTTTAAATCGGCAGATTTGCCATATGACCCTAACTTGACGAAACGCCCGTAGAACTTTGTAAAAACGATCATAAAAGAGTCCCAAGATGATTACCTTGGCAAACCAAGTATAAATCCTGAAGAACCAGCAAGAACAACAATTTTCTATCTTCCAAAAATAGCTCCAAACACAGCTAATAGAAGGGGAAAACGATTGCAAAGCGTAGAGATTGCGCTTCTAGGCACGGGGGCAGACTTTAACGATAGAAATCGGTAAAAACGCATCTTAATCACTCAAGAACACCATGAAACCCTCTCTTAAGCTTTCTCACTATTTTGGGACGAAGATGAAATATTTTGGGGGTCTTAAAAGTTGAATTTTCTGACTTATACTACTTGTTTGACCCGACCCGGTTCGCGGCCCGATTTTAGCCCGGACAGTCCGCGGTAAAACAGTCATATCTTTTTACTACAATTTCGGTTTGATGTGCAATTTCTTTGGTTGCAAACTAAACTCGTAGAATTTCGATTTGATAGGTTGTGGGTCTCATAACGCTTTATATATTGGGAGAAATGATCTGATACATTTTACCCAAAGTTTAGAAAATTTATTAGAGAAATTTACGATAACTTTTGCCGACCTTTATTTCGCAACTTGCTTGACTCCAAAACTTAACATGTAACCAGTGTGATATTATAATACGTCATAACACATTATTCTTAGCATATTATACACTCTTAGTCTTATCCACAAGTGCAAGTTAACTTAAACCTTCCGAACGCGCGGGGTGCTACCCGAGCCATTTCTTTAACCATGAACCTTTGTTTAAGGGATTCCTTTGACTTAAAGCTTTAGTTTAGTTCCTTGATATTACCACACATTTTCAGTCTTATTCTCCCAATGTGCTATACCGAATCATATATACCTAATATAACCACGCCACGTTACGTATATTACGTAAGAGAAGAGAGAAACACCTGGGGTCTCACACTAACCCTCAATTTTGAATTTTGTCTAGAATTGGGTAATTAGTAAGATAAGTTTTGAGCATGGGAGTTGTCCATCTTACATGCTTATGTTATCAAATGGTGTAGGAAGATTGTTGAACTAAAAATGGTAAATAATAGGTTGTGGAATGATGGAATCCAACATAAAAGGACCTTGAAACTTTAATGCACACCTAATGTTTGATAAAATGCTCAAATAAGCTAGAACTATGATCATCCTCCTAATTTTGGTTCAATTTGTTATATTTCTAAAATAGATTGAAGTTGCTAAGAATTCTGGAATATTTTTGAGTTTAAGGAAGCTCTATTGAGGTATGTTGGCTTAAATCTTCTCTTAGAATTGAATCCCACGACAATCATGTAATTTATGTAAGTCCTGAGTGGTTCATTATAAAATTGGCTATTCCGAGTAAGATTGGGTTGAAAGATATATGTTCAATAAGTATCCCAAATGCTCTATTTATGTTATGTTATCAATTGAGGACGCGTTAAAAATATGGGTTGTGCATTAAAAATGTTCGACTTCAAGTCAAATTCAAATGAAGGCTATTATGCCAAATTATGTGAAGAATCTCCATATGCCTTAGACTCTTAATTGCTCACATGTGTAATACACACCTTGTTTTGAATTGTTGTTGATTTGTGATGATGATGTTGATGTTTGAAAGTGAAAAGGTGAGCATGAAATACTAAATGCGGCCAATATGCCAAGAATGATTTTATAATTGTGGCCACTAGTGCTAATGAAATGAAAAGATATGAAATAAGTATGAAATGCGATGTTTGATATAAAAAGGTTGATGTCTCGAATAAGACAGCCTATCCGATCGGGTCGTGATCGGACACCATGCCACACACATGGTGGTGATTGTGCTATAAATTGTAATTGAAATGGTGGTTGTGGTCGATGTCTCTAATGAGATTGCCTAGCCGATCAGGTCGTGATCGGACACCGTGCTAAAGGTACGGTAGTATTGGTATTGAGAGTGATTGTGGTTGATGTCTCTAATGAGATAGCCTAGCCGATTGGGTGTGATCGGACTCCGTGCTAAAGGAACAATGGTATTGATATTGTGAATATTGGAATCAGGAATGGTGTCATATTGGTACTAAAGACCTCCCAACCTGAAAATATGGAAATTAATTTGAACACTGTCTTGATCCTAAATTGAGGTTTTATGATGTTTAAGGCTTCCATTGATATTATGATATTCTTGTTTGTATTATTTATCATTCTATTGAGAGGGTGTTTTGTCATTCATACTGGTACTATTCCATATGTACTAACATCCATTTTGCCGGGGGCGCTGTATCTTCAATGGATGCAGGTGGTTCCACAGTAAGAGACATTGATCAGTGATAGCGGTACATCCTCTTCCCAGCTAACTTGGTGAGCCCCACTTCATTTCGGGGTCATGTATCTTTTGTTCCTCGTATATTGGGTTTGAGGTATAGCCGGGACCTTGTTGCCGGTATTATCATAGTACTCTTTTGTATCTATTAGAGACTCCGTAGACATAGTGTGGGTTGTGTATTGGTGCTGGGGAAGTCAAACTAGTTATGTTGTGTTTGAATTACTATTTCCACTTCAGACTATGAAAATGTGTGTGAAATTTGAGACTTTAAAATGAAGTAACTTATGGTAAGAAATTGGTGTTGCAGACATGATCATCCTATTGTCTAATTAATGAAAATGTGTATCCTATTTATTCATGGATGAGTTTGGGTAGAAGAAAATCTAATAGGCTTGCTCGGCCGGGTTCACTCGGTTGAACACCGGTCGCGCTCCCCGGTTTCGGGGCATGACATATATCATACATTTGACATGAATATTTGACATGTAGGCATAGAGACGTACCATTCCTTATGCTAACTGATAATTTGCCTGTTATATCTGTGTTGGGCTTTAACTGTTATACTTGAAAGCATGTCTAAATTTCTGAACCATGAACGAGCTGAATATGAAGGTTTCTTTGAGTTATTTATTGTCATTGTCATTATCTTACATGTGTTGTCATTATATTGGTTCTGACTGTATCCTTCTGAGCTCGTCACTACTTTCAACCCAAGGTTAGTTCTGTTACATATTGAGTACATGGGGTCGGTTGTACTCATACTATACTCTGCACTACGTAAATAGATCCAGGTACATCTGGACGTGATGATTGCTAGATCTGTGCTAGTAACTGCTCGGAGACTTTGAGTTAGCTGCTATGACGCTCGCAAACCTTGATTATCCGTCCTTTTATTTTCTTAAGTATCGTTCTATTTCTTAGACAATTGTATTAAAGTTATGGTTTATGTTGATACTTAGTAGTGCTCATGTACTCATTGAAACCAGATGCTGGGGTGGTTGTAGTAGCATTTCAATTATTTTTATCAAATTCTTATGAGATTTTCCGTTGTTGAGCCTATCAAAATATGCTTATTCAAATGGTTAGTTGTTATGTGATTGTTGGTTTTTCTAGTAAGTGTGTTAGGCGCCATCATGACAGGTTGGATTTTTGGATCATGACAAGTTAGTATCTGAGCACTAGGCTGCTTAGTTCTCACGAGTCATGAGCAGGTTTAGTAGAGTCTTGCGGATCGGTATGAAGACGTCTGTACTTATCTTCGAGAGGCTACCGAATCATTAGGAAACTTCACTTTCTTGTACTCTTAGCTTAATAGGTCGAGAAAGATGTTAGGTTTGACTAGGTGGTCAAGATTGCTAGGCGCTTGGAGTCAGTTCGCAGGCAGGAGAGAGAGGAGCGAGAGGGCAAGAGGCCCCGTGTTTTAGTGGTACCTCATCTGGAGGTCAGTCACATCACAACAGATGTCGTCCTTATAGGCCCTCTTAGATGGCTCGTCCGGTTCATCGTAGTGCATCAGCTAGTCATGGTTCATATAGTGCTCGTCTGGATCAGTCATCTTTCAGTGCCCTCCCAGCCCAGAGAACATCCCGTGCTCCATCAGTTCAGGGTTCGTCAATACCAGGTTCTTTTAGTGGTTATTCTGGTTCTCGGGGTCCGGTTCGATCCTCACCGCCATTATTGGATCGAAGTTGCTGCGAGTGTGGAGCATTGGGGCATGTGAGGAGGTATTGCCCCCATCTTATGGATGGTCCAGTTCAACAGAGAGGTCAGGCTAAGACTTCCACACCAGTTATTTCACCACCCGCTCAGCCAGCTCGGGGTGGGACTCAGGAAATTCGAGCTCATCCTAGAGAGGGAGGTCGATCAGGTGGTGGTAAGGCTCGATGCTATGCTTTTCCCGCCAGGCTAAAGGCAATTGCTTCAAATACAGTGATCACAGGTATTGTTTCAGTGTTCCACATGGATGCTTCAGTATTATTTGACTCTGGTTCCACTTATTCATATGTATCATCATACTTTGCTAGTTATTTGGATATGCCTCGTGATTCTTTAGCTTTTCCTGTTCATGTATCTACGTCGGTGGGTGATTCTATTGTTGTGGATCGTGTGTATCGGTCGTGTATGGTGACTATTAGGGAATTGGAGACGAGATTTGATCTTTAACTGCTTAGCATGGTTGATTTTGACATGATTTTAGGCATGGATTGGTTGTCACCATGGCACACTATTCTAGATTATCACGCTAAGACCATGATGTTGGCGATGCCGGGATTTCCTAGGGTGTAGTGGAGAGGTTCCCTGGATTATATTCCCAGTAGAGTGATTTCATACTTGATGGCTCAACGGATGGTTGAGAAGGGATGTTTGGCATATTTGGCTTTTGTGAGGAATGTTAGTGCTGATACTACTACCATTGAGTCAGTTCTGGTAGTGAGAGAATTTCCAGATAGATGCCACTCGATAGGGACATTGATTTTGGTATTGACTTGGTGTCGGCCAATCAGCCCATCTCTATTCTTCCATATCGTATGGCACCAGCAGAGTTCAAAGAATTGAAGCAACATCTTCGGGAACTACTTGATAAGGGATTCATCAGGCCTAGTGTGTCGCCTTGGGGTGCACCGATT